>NC_081385.1:2149778-2317278 GCF_030684315.1 Stegostoma tigrinum
AGGTCGGCGGGAATCTCAGGGAGCTGGGCATGGAGACCACCCTGAATGGAGGGGCGGGCTCGGGGAGCTCGACCTACTCCTCAGGCGGCATTTCCAAACTCCAGACCCCCCCGGGAGGCTCAGAGCCCGGCCATCGGCCAGGGAGCTCCTCCCGGGCGGACACCCACCACAGGACAACCCCCAGCCAACCCCGTCAAGACCAGAATCCCTGCCCGTCTCCCCCCCACAGGCCAAGCCCAGCCCGGCCCGGCCCGGCGCCTCTTTCCCCCCCCACAGGCCCGGCGTCTCTCACCCGGTCTCTCCCCCCACAAGCCCGACCCGGCGTCTCTCACCCGGTCTCTACCCCAGGCCCGGCCCGGTGTGTCGTGTGTGTCTCTCTCTCGCCGGCTCCGGGCTCAGGCCCCGCTTGAACGCGGCGACCTCCGATTGGTCCACGTCACCACCGAACCGCCCATCAATTGGCCCACATCGACGTGGGCGGCCGGATGGTGGCTTTCTGCCCGCCTATTGGTCCACGTCCGGAACGCCAATGATAGCAGGCTGGCTGCAAGAGGTAACTTCCGGAGGTTTGAGACGCGCTGTAGAAGGATTCCTCCGGCCCCGCCCCCCGTGTCATTGCCCACAGGAGGGTGCAGAGTGTCAGTCGGACCTGTTCTGGCTGTCTGAAACTCACAATTAAACTCACTCTTTAATGCAACCCTTCACATTCCGTTTTGAAAATGACAATTGAATCCGTCTCCATCACCCTTTCACACAGAACATTCTACATCACAACTACCTCTCCATATTGTCCCACGGGACATAGATAAGGTGAATAGTAAAGATCTTGTTGAGAGCGTGGAGGGGTTCAAAACTGGGGGGGGCATATCTTCAAGGTGAAGAGAAAGATTTAAAAAGGACTTGAGGGGCAACTGTTCTTTTTTTAAAAAAAACAGTATGGTTTGTGTGTGGCATGAACTGCCAGAGAAAGTAGTGAACACAGGTACCGTGACAGTGTTTGAGAGACATTTGGACACATTCAGAAGTAGGAAAGGTGTCGAGGGATATGGGCCAAGCACAGGTAGGTGGGATGAGTTTAGTTTTGGAGTGTGGTCTGTGTGAATTGGTTAGACCAAAGAGTCTGTTGCTATGATGACAGACTAGACAAATTAGGCATGACCTCCCTCTGACAAAGCCATGTTGAATATCCCTAATTAACCTATGCCTTTCCAGGTGGTTATTAATTCACTCCTTCAGAATTTTCTCCAATAGTTTTCCTACCACTGATGTGAGACTCAATGGTCCATTATTTTCTGGTTCATCTGTACTCCCTCTTTAAAAAGTGGAACCATATTAGCCATCCTCTGGCACTTCCCCAGTGGCCAGAGAGGAATTAAAAATTTGTGTTTCCTGCCTAACCTCCTACAGCGACCTGGGAAGTAATTCATCCGAACCGGGGGTGGGGGGGATTTGTCCGTTTTTAAGCCTGATGCAGCTTTCAATACCTCCCTACTTCCTGTATCAAACTGTGCAAGTTCCTCACAGTCCATTTTCCTGAATTCTGTACCAAACGTTCTCCTCTTCCAGAGTGAAGATCAAACAGAAATGTTCATTCAACACCCTTCCAATATCCTGCGGCTTCACACACAGATTGCCCCCTTAGCTCTATTGTTTCCCTGGTTAACCTTTTTAATGCAATTAAAACATCTCAGGATTCTCCCTAGTCCTGTTTGCCAAATCCTTTTTCATGCCCCTGCTTTGCTCTAAGTACTTTCTTGGCTTACTTCCTATAGGGCCATAGCTCAATTGCTCCTTTTGGGCTTGCTAAAAGCCATACTCTTCTTTATCCAGTCCTGAATTGTCCTAAGGTTCTCTGAAGTTATTGGTGAAAAGCATTTCATATAAGAGATAATGGGAACTGCAGATGCTGGAGAATTCCAAGATAATAAAATGTGAGGCTGGATGAACACAGCAGGCCAAGCAGCATCTCAGGAGCATACTGAAGAGGAGGATCATGTTGCATGGTGGCAACATCCCTACCTCTGAAATAGGAGGACCAGGTTTAAGTCCCATCTGCTCCAGAGGTGTGTGGTAATATCTCTGAACAAGTTGGTTAGAAAGTAAAGAAACAAAGAAAAAGAATGTTGCAAGGGTAATTTTAAAAAAAACCTTTCACACATCATTCACTTGGGGTCTGGAATGCATTGCCTGTGGAGGAGATAGGCTCAAGTGAGGCATTCAAGAGGGCAATTTGCATAAAAATAGCATGCAGAGCCGGGAGACCAGGGAACTGGTCCTAACAATGATGCTGCAGAATGCTCGGCTGAACTGTCTCTATCTGCACACAAAGTCTATGAACGTTAAGCTATTAGTTTTAAAAGAGGTTTAAGAGAGACAGATAGCTTAGATTTTTTTCTGTTATTCATTACAGATTTAGAATTGATAGATTTTTCAATGTAAAACTTCTATCAAACTACCTTGGAAACAGTAAACTACTTTTTCACTTACTGAAAATCAGTGTGCTCCAGAGACAATAGATCCATCAATTTCCCAGTGATATACAGCGATATAAACAGGAAATGATGGAAGTCAGAATTTCCAGCATCTATATCTTCACACTTTCTTTAAAAATAACTAACTGTTTTCCTCTTTGCCCTGAAGGTACAAGACCATCATTCTAACAAATTGCTCTTTGACCACAGGATTTGCCAAAGCTAAGTATTTCATATCCTCACCCAGAGTACACACACCACCTCACGCAGAGTTACAGTTTGTATAACATGGAAAATAAATCTTCAGCCCATTGTATCCACACTGATCAAACACTTATCTGTTCAAATCCTATTTTCAAGCACTTGATATGCTATGATGTTTGAAGCAGTCCTCTAAATATTTCCTAAATATTGGAATGTTCCTGCCTTTTAGGCACTGAACTCCAATTGTCACAACTTGATTATTTTCTGCTCCCGAAGTTTTCAAAGGCTCTTGTTTTTCACCTTAAAATTGCACCAGTAGTTACTGGCCCCTCAATTATGAGCAAATTTCTCCCTATGCTCCTATAAATTTATACACTTCAAATTAGATTCTTCCCCCAACGACAACTCTGCACCCACCCAACCCCCACCCACCAAACCTCAGTTTTCACCACTCACAAAAATAACCCCAGTCCAGGTAATCTTTCTTCATAGCTGAATTGTTGTGGTCCCGGAAACACCCTGGCGAATCTCCTCTGCACCCTCGCTAGTGCGATTACAATCAGGAATAGTGCCTGCCAAAAAGAGATAGGACATTCACCTCCCCATTGCTGGGGCCCATTACAGTAATCCCAAGTGTGAACCACAGGTTTCCAAGTATCTGCAGTTTAAGTCTTCAGCTATTTGGTGCATGCCTTGGAGTACTTTTAACCAGAGTTATGAAAAATTAAACACACCATATTGGCTAACAATCTGAGGAGATATTTTTTATTGCTGTTTATGCTCAGTCCATGTTTAAGAGGTCACATGTCACACAAGGCAAAGAACAGGATCAGAAGAAATAACACAGGAAGTGGTTTAAAGAGAAACAGCAGAAGCTTCACCAGCGTTCTTTCAAGACCTGGTTTCACCGCTCCACAACCACCACCATCATCATAAACATCTTTATATATATTTTTACATCTCTTTCCCTTCACTAACTGAGCATATTTTCCTACATTTAGTTTCTACCTTCCCCTGGAACAGGCAGTGACTGAGGGCAGTGCTGCCAAATAGTGATAGAATCAGAAGGCTCCTAATTAGTGACAACGCAGTCACCATTTTTCAGAATTGAGAGAGCAAGAAATTGGCTGGAAGCACAGCGAGCCAAGTGAAGCACGC
Organism: Stegostoma tigrinum; assembly: GCF_030684315.1. Taxonomy (NCBI): domain Eukaryota; kingdom Metazoa; phylum Chordata; class Chondrichthyes; order Orectolobiformes; family Stegostomatidae; genus Stegostoma; species Stegostoma tigrinum. The sequence continues at coordinate 2,153,612 of NC_081385.1, forward strand.
CAGGCCTGTGACCCCAGATGTGAGTCGGTCTCCATACTGGTCCAAGAGCTGCAGTACCACACCATTTGTCCACCCGAAGCCCACCTGTGGGGACACAGCACAGTGTTAGTCACCAGACAGAACAGAAATAGACTAGAGATAGTAGGAACACCAATGCTGGAGAATCTGAGATAACAAGGTGTGGAGCTGCATGAACACAGCAGGCCAAGCAGCATCAGAGAAGCAGGAAAGCTGACGTTTCAGGCCTAGACCCTTCTTCAGAAAGGGTCTGAAGAAAGGTCTAGACCTGAAATGTCAGCTTTCCTGCTCCTCTGATGCTGCTTGGCCTGCTGCATTCATCCAGCTCCACACCTTGTTACCACAAAAATAAACCATTTGGTTCTCTAAGGCTACACTGCCATTCAATTACATTTTAACTAACGACTAAACCAAGGTTTTAGCCTCAACTCCATTTGCCTCATAACCTTTAACTCTCAATAAAAAAGTCTGAATATATTCAAGCTGACTTAGAGAGTTAGCCTTCACTGCTCTTTGGCCAAGATCAACAATCCCAACTGAAGAAACTCTTGTGTCATAAATGAGGGATATAGGTTAAAACAAAAGAACTCCAAGTTCTTCATCATGAGGGTAAACATTTCCCAGTGTGTCAAGACTCCTCAAAATCTCGTATCTCATAACATCATTCCAAAATGCTCAATCTTTCCTCACAGGACAACTCCTTCACCCCAGGAATCAGCCTGCTGGAACTGCTAAGAGAATACCAGGAGTATATCCCTCCTTGAGGAATGCAACCAAAACTGGACAATACTCTAGGGAAGCTCTTACTCAATGCTTACCCAAGTTTTGTACTACATGCATTCCCGATTTTAGAAAAACTCTCCATCCTGCAGAGACATTTATGACTTGGAGTTCAGGTTGGTCCTCCTGGAATTCACTCAAGACCCTAGATGATGGATCCCAATCAAAACCCTGAATATTAGCACTGAATTTGCTAATGGCTTACGGCTCCTCCAATTACAGGCTTGCTGCAGATACTGAACCTAATCAGGGAGAGATCCAACAGCAGAAGCAAATCACGGAGAATCTGAATGAAGCAGATGGGTAGAAACTGTTCCCCTCTTGTAAAGATAGAAAACTAGAACACAGATTTTAAACAAATTGGCTAAGGCAACACAAACAAAAACTTGTCATGCAGGAAAGGTTAAAGCCTGCCTGAGGGTGTCAATGAAGCAGATCTAAAAAGGAAGAACATGTATACTGAGAAGGTGAGAGAATGGCATTAAATGAAAATCACTTATTTAGTGACATGATGCAGACATGGGTTGAATGGCCTCTATCTGTGCTGTAACAATTGTGACTGTGATATCTAAAGGGAAAACACCTTCAAAGAATGCCAACAACTGTCAACAGAACCTTTCAAAAAAATTCCCGTCCACCTGCCTGAAATCGGCTAACTCCTACCTCTGATTAGAGGCCTGGGAGGACTTGGTCATTTGCTCCACAAGTCAAACAATGAACAACTCATTGTGAATTACCATCTAATTCAGACATCCCTATACTGAACTCCCGCCCTGAGATCAAATTCCAGAAGCTTCACAACCATTCACATTGCATCAGCTGATGTAACTGAATGAACAGTTAACTTCTGATACTGAACTACATCTTCCTTAGGCATACAAAACATATACAGCATCCTGCAGAGCAGCGCAAAGTCACACATGGACCAAGGTTCAGAAAAAGATTGTTTTGGTTAGCATTGCCTTCAGACAGAGAATGCAAAAAGGAGATGTAATACATTGAGATCAGGGAGGAGGAACTTCAGCTCTGGAGAGGCTGGAGATACTGGGATTGTCCTCTATGGAGGACAGAAGAGATTTGATAAAAATGATGATTTTGAACGTATCCAAGTCTTAATCTGGATCAGGATCGGAGTCTCCAAGGAGACAAAAGGTCAGTAACCAGAGGACTCAGATTTAAGCTAATTGACAAAATAATTTGGGGGGGTGGATATTGCAAATTAAAATGAGAAGGGAGGAGAGGGCAAAGTAATTTCATCAACACGTTATGATCTGGAATGTGCCGGCTCAAATGGGCAAAGGAAGCAGATTCAGTTGTAAGGGGCTTAGTAAAAAAAGAAAAAATTTTGAATGGCTATTGAAAGAAAGAGCAGGGAGAGTGGGACAGAGTGCCAGCTGAATGGCCTCTTCCTATGATGGACTATTCTTTGTGTTGTGCAGGAACACCTGGAATTGTGTTAGTAAAGAATGGAAGTAGGCCACAGAGAGCTTGGCTGGCTATGGGGTTCTCCAAGGATTTGACAACATTCTGCGTTGGTTGACTTTGCTCAAGGTCCCAGTGCTTCGACCCACATTTTGCTCTACCTGACGCTCATCCCAACCTCTGACACAGAACCACTGACAATTCAAATCCATTTAAAGAGATATGAGAGTCAATAGAGAGGCTCTGACCTGGACATCATATTCTCCACCACCGCCTGGTTTACCGTTCCCACTGACATCGTACTGCAAGAATAAAGAGAAAAGGTATTTAGTCTCAGCTCTGTAGCAGGAGGGACAAATGATTGAAGACCTTACTACCAACAGGTAAGGCAATACCAATATTAGCAGGTTGCTTTTCAATTTACGTATAACCTACAGTGGTTAGCACTGTTGTCTCATAGCATCAGGGACCTGCTTTCAATCCTAACCTCAGGCGACTGTCTGGGTGGGGTTTGCAAGTTCAGCCTATGTCTGTATGAGTTTCCTCCCCTAGTCCAAAGATGTGCAGTTCAGGTGGATTGGCCATAATAAACTGCTTGTGGTGTCCATGGATGTATAGGTTAGGTGGATTAGCCATGGCAAATGCGGGATTACAGAGTGGGTGCAGGTTTGGGTCGGATGCTCTTTGGTGGGTTGGTCAGGACTATGGACCAAATAGCCTTTATGTGCACTCTAGGGATTCTATGATTGCATGAACTTTGGATGATCCATTTGAGAATTGTGTCACACCTCCCTATCTAAAGCAGTTTGGCTCGTCATGAACAGTTTCTAGGCTATGCTGACAGGCGCTGTATGAATGCAGTGCTCAGTCACTTGCAGACGCAACTATCACCCATTTCTACCACATTTGATGAGCTTCGAGTTATTGTATTACACTTTAACCTAATACAACAGCACAAGAATTAACCCTATATAGAGATAGCCATGACTTTCATACCTTTGAATCCCAATCAGCTGAACCACATCAAGAAAGCAACCAAGCTTATGCCACAACCAAGTGGACTGTGTTACATCAGACCAAAGTGAGAATTGGTGGATATTGCAGAATAACTGTGATAGCAATCACCCCTCAAAAAAAATTTACACTCACCTTCTCAAACATAGCTTGATGTTTCTCATACAGACGCCAGTTTGAGTGGATCCACTTCTGCGCCTGTTGGAATGCAATCCTCTGGCCTGCCTCAGAGTTGGACTTTGCCAGGCCTGGGTTATTTAATAAAAATCAATAATGAATTGAACAGAAATTCAGATGATTTCGTGGAGATTCTTGCCTGGTATACAGAGATATTCACAGGGAGAACAGGGAACAACAGATTAAATAAATATAGAATAAACTATCGGGTTCCTTCCTTAGTCCCTCAACAACACAAAGTTCCTCACTGTACAATCTGTTCTTTCACCATCCAAGCTTCAACTACTGGCAATCCTCAGCTTTCCCACCTTCCAAATTACAGACAGTTAAAACTAAAAAAGGTGTGCACTTTTTCCAAAATACCGCAAACCATACACTGCTGCTTGGATTCGCAAACTCCTGTCCAGGGTTGTATTTTGAGTTCTGAATGCCACAGGGATGCTCTTCAGTGGGAAATGACCCTGACACTCCCACGCACAGTAACCAGGCCTCAATATAAACTGTATCACTTCCCTGACTGGTGACCGACTGAACCAGACTTTGATAAAATCATTGTTTCCATCTATTTCAACCACTAAAGTATTTGAACTTTGCCACAACTCATCTGCTGCCGAACTATTCATCCATCCCTTTGTAATGCTCTCCTAGCCAGCTTCGCTTTGACCTTCACCCGTGGGCTTGTCCGAAATGCTACAGACACGCTATTTTGATTCATTACTACGCTCGCTGACCTACAATAATTCCGTAAATCACTGACACCACGATTTCAAAGTTCTCTTCATGTTCAAATTTCTGTGGTCTCATCCATTGCTGTAATTGTTAGATGCTTTAGAAATGGCAGCAGGTAGCCTTGGTGATGTAGAGGTAGACTGTTACAAGCTCAACCCGAGGACAGGTGGGAGGTCAAAGTTGTGAACAAATCTATATCAGCCAAATATTGATGGCTGGTTCGTCGCAATGGAAGGTGAAATAAAACAAAATCATTAGCGAAGAGAATTCAGCCATTGTCTTTATAAACAAAGACAAAAATAGTGATGGCATTGGTGAGATGATATTGGGCATCACCGAGTACATGTGGAAACAGATAAACTTTCAATTTGGACAAAGATAGAAAAAGAGATTGGTCAAAAACAAGTGTTTATGAATACCTCCATACACATCCATTTAGGACACTGTGGCTGCATGAGACCGAAATCAGCTATTCCTAACTACACTCATGCTCCAGTTAGCTACTGTAGACCTGCTGCTCAAACAGCCACCGATGGATGAAAAGCACAAGCCTAAGGAGGATGATCTCTCCTACTCCAGAACTGGAATACTCTGGGGTACCCACAAACTATCAACTGCTTAGCACAACAGGAATATAAATCGTGAAATCAATACATTTTCCCACCAACAGCAGCATGTAATGTTTTTTTAAATTCTGCCTGTCCACCCCAGAATCATTGTCCTGCCAATGAAATGAAAGTAGAATTGTTTTACCTTCAATGATCATTTCCTGCAGTGGTGGCCAGGCATTGGGATAGTCCCACTGCTCACCACTTGCCACCAGGGATGTTGGGATTCCATTCTTGTATGACAGTAGTTGCTGGCCCTGGGAAGAAAAGCACAGGTCACACATATGGTGAGGGATATACAGAAAACGCTGCAGTTTGTTTATAGAGCCCACCATTTATTGGCTTCACCCAATCATGGTCACCGGTTTTTCACTCCAAAACATGCTGCTTTAGCCAATCTTTTTGTCACTTGTCTTAAATCTCCTTAAATGGCTGAATGTCAATCTTGTTTTATATAAAAAGGTCTTGATGTTTTCACACGTATTACATTTTCAAGCAGAGTACCGGAGAAATTCAGCAGGTCTAGCAGCATCTGGAGAGACATAGTTACCAACAGAAACTAACAAAACTCTTCAGACAGACAGTCAGAGTTAAACAACACAGAAATAAACCCTTTGCTCCAACTTGTCCATGCCCAGCAGATTCCCTAAATTAATCCAGTCCCATGTGCTAGCATTTGGCCCATATCCCTCCAAACAGCCGACCATTAAAAGGTGCACAAGTCCTGCCCTGATTTGTCCGACCAAAACGCAGCACCTCACTTTTATCTAAATTAAGCTCCATCTGCCACTCCTTGGCCCATTTGACCAAGGTTCCATTGTATCTGAGGTAACCTTCTTCACTGTCCACAACACCACAAATTTTAGTGTCATCTACAAACTTACTAACTATATCTCCCACGTTAATGATCTGGATGTGAACATAGACGACAAAAAGCAGGGGACCCAGTGCCAATGCTTGCAACGCACTGCTTTTCCCACTAACATACTTTCTAAATACTGTAACTGTACCAGCCTCCACCACTTCCCCTGGCAGCTCATTCCACACAAACCACCCTCTGTGTGGAAGATATTGCACCTCAGGTCCATTCTAAATCTTTCCCCTCTCACCTTAAACCTATGACCCTCTAGTTTTGAACTCCCCCACCCAGGGTAAATTTCCTTGGCTATTCACCCCATCCACGCCCCTCATGATTTTATAAACCTCTATAAGGTCACTCCTCAGCCTCTGACGCTCCAGGGAAAATAGCCCCAGACCATTCAGCCTCTCCCTATAGCTCAAACCCTCCAACCCCTGCAACATTCTTGAAAAACCTTTCCTGAATCCTTTCAAATTTAATGCCTTTCCTATAGCAGGGAGACCAGAATTGAATGCTGTATTCCAGAAGTGGCCTCAAAGTCCTGTGCGGCCACATGACTTCCCAACCCCTACAGTCAACGCACTGACCTATAAAGGCAAGTATACCAAACACCTTCTTCACTATCCTACCTGTACCCCAAGGTCCTACCTTCAAGCCAATTTTATATCCAAAATGGCTAGGTCTCCCTGGATTCCGAGCAATCTAACCTTGCTAACCGGCCTACCTCGTGGAACTTTGGCAATCACCTTTCTCAAGTGTGTTCAGAAAACATCCACCACTACTGCCTTCAGTATTCTTTGTCACTTTCTCAAAAAACTCAATTAAGTTAGTGAGACGCACATGCCACACACAAATCCATGTTGTCTATCCCTAATCATTCCCTGCTTTTTCAGATACATGTAAATTCTGTCCCTCAGAATCCCCTCATCACTGACGCAAGGCTCACTGGCCTATAGTTCCCTGGCGTTTCCTGACCACCTTTCTTAAATAACAGCACCTCATTAGCTACCCTCTGGCCATACCAGCATCTCACCCATCAATGATACAATCTCAGCAAAGGGCCCGGCCACCACTTCCCACAAAAACTGTGGGAAATATCTGACCAGGTCCCGGGGATTTATACATCTTGATGCGCCTTTAGACATCCAGCACAACCTCCTCTAATATGGACACTTCACAATATCACTGTTTCTCCCAGTTCTTTAGTTTCTATATCCTTCTCCACAGTAAGGCAGACAAGATACTCATTTAGTATCAAATCTATCCCCTGGCAGCAGAGTAGGATGCTCCAGCTGGGGCTCAGTTGCTCTGCCTGTTCTTTCACCCCTCCCTTGTCTCAGCCTTGGATAACAGTTAAGTCCAGAGCATGGTAGCAGCAAACAGACCTCATGGATACCCCCTGAGCTGGTCTACTGCAGAGATGCTTAGAAACAAACTGTGATGTTTATCTTTTTTAAACGTTTGCTTCTTGTTTTTCTGACCTCGGTTATACTACATACAGCTGTAAAGGTAACATTTTCTTCGTTTCTTGATTCTGTAGCGAGCCTTAGAACTGAAGCTATACCTGGGTATCTTTGGATCCATGATGGTGCTGTAAGTGAGAATTTATAAACTTTACACTGTACGCCTCTCAGTACATGACAATAAAGCTAATTCAATCCAATTGACTCAATTCCTGGGGGTTCCACACATAGGCGGCCCTGCTGATCTTTAAGGGGCCCTGTTCTCTCCCTAGTTACTCATTTGTCCTTCATGTATTTGTAGAATCCCTTTGGGTTCTCCTTAACTCTGTTTGCCAAAGCTATCTCATGTCCCTTTTTGCCGTCCTGATTTCCCCTCGAGTATACTCCTACTGCTCTTGTACTCTCCGTGATTTACTCAATCCCACCTGTCCATACCCGACATATGCTGCCCTTTTCTTGACAGAAGCCTCAGTTTCCCTTGTCATCCATCGGCCTTGCCCTTCACAGTAACAGGAACACACTGTCTCTGAACTCTCGTTATCTCAGTTTTGAAGGCTTCCCACTTTCTGGCAGTCCCTTTACCCATGAGCAGCCCAAGACCATCAAAATAGGTATTCCTCCAATTTATATTTCGTACCAAACTCGAAACAATAACTCCTTTCTCTCCACATATGCTGCCAGACCTGCCAAGTTTCTCCAGCATCCTTCTTCTCTTGATTTCCAGCATCTGCAGTATTTTAATTTTTATATAAATACATGAATTGGGTTGCTATTGGTATGTGAAACTCAGATGACTATCTGGTGTCAACAGCCACTGAACTGTCAATTTTACCAGGATAATCAAACCTCCGCAACACAGTATAGGCCAATAATTAACAATAACAATGACGCTAAACTGAAAATGTCAATTTTTTCAGCGTCAGTCCCAGAAATCATGGTGTGTGAAATAACCTTCAGTCTTGAAGATCCAGGCAAACATTCACTCATTGGAGGCCAAGAGAAACGTCATCCCCAAACCCCAATCCCATCCAAGTGAAGTATTTTTGGGGCAACTAGTCATTACCTCCAGGTAACGGATCACCACCTCTGCGGTTTTTCCTGCTTCCTGCTCAGCAAAACACTCAGCCCAGAGAGGAGCCAAGTTGGAAGCATAGAAGGCAGTGTTGCTGTGGTTAGTTAGTAAGTTGTAGTCAAACCAGACACCTCGTGTTTCATCCCAGAAAACATCGTGTACAGCCTCAATACGATGCTTTAAGGCATCCTCATAGTACTGTGCCTGAGAAAAATTACCTGAAAAGTAAAGACAGATGATTTAAGGATCATATCAGCCAAAGGACACTTGTATTGGGGGAAGACAGGAATGGTACAGAAGTTTGAGATATCAATCACTGCCATCTCAGTGCGGACATCTCACAGAGCCCACGTACACAGAGTATGTCACCACACTCAGGCACCTCTCGGTACAATCCACCTGAGGCACTTATCAGGAGACTGTGACTTTCATAGTGGGCTGGACGTGTGACAGTGAGAGAGAAATATCAATGAAATAGAAAGAGAATCTGAACTTGACCATCCCTCCCCATTGCAGTCCCCCCACTGAGAGGCTACCTCACGATAGACCAAAACGCATGCACTGATACACACAGACCTGAACCAAGTGATCAAGCTTCAGATCCCACTTCCTGCAAAAGCCTCATAGACCATCACAGCCAAACCACTGCATCTCCACACAATGTTCCAGTAGTAACAGTCAACAGGACCTTGAAAATCCCAAATTACTTTTGGATTGAGAAATGCAGGAGACAATACCTGCATGGGACTATCCAAATAAAACTATAAATGACATAGGTGGTGTTTGCTGGTGGCTTTAACAACATAACGAATGTAACTTCAGACCCTGCAGTAGGCCAGTCAGCCGGGCCAAAGTGGTCAAGCGCTGAAATGGTGCTTACAAATGACATTGCAGCTCATGTGACCCTAGGCATGGCGTCCTCGATTCAGACTGCCTTTTTTTGCATGACTAATGCATTGCCAGTGTCTGTTAAATGCAACAGCGGGTGCTCTTCTGCTTCCTTACATCAGAAAGAACAAAAGATTTTTATGCACTGGCCACAGGACAATACCAACCCAGCAGCTTGTGGAATATTGCCAGAATTCGCTCATTCTTGCAGAGGATAGAGTTTAGGTCAACAGGGAGGACCTGTTTGGTTTTTGTGTCTTTTAATGTCCCACTACTCTTCCCATTGGAGTCAATGAACCAACGAGATGAAAAATCCCAACCCGACTCTGCTCCAGTTTTTAGCTCCATCCACAGGTCTTCTTTGGCAGCTGAGGACAAAAACAAATGGTGTCATTAAGCCCTTGTAAGGTCAAGCTTTATTTTACTGACAATGCTCTTTTAGTTTAGATGCACCTCATCTGGGCTTCAACACTAATTGTAGATTCACTGCATAGCTTGGGCCAGTGGCTCTCCAACCACAAAACAGCAAACCATGACCTAATTGGAAGTGGTCTCTACAGTGCCCCCAAAACACCCCAAACCTGCAAAGCAGAGTTGGATACAGCATCAAGCTGTTACAGCACACCATCTACATCAACCAAATTTCCTCCAGCCTCTTTTGCCATTAAGATGGTTGTTAGAGTAAACATTACCTTCTGGGACTGTCTGGGCTAATTCCACATCCTTACTATAGGATTCCGGCCTGTTTTTAAGAAAAAGAAATAAATTTGAATTTTTAAAAAATTATGGGAAATCAGAAGAGAACAGATTAATAACTCTAGAGATTCCCAGCAATAGGCCCCTCAGAGTTGCTAGTCTCTGTCCTCATACAGCTTTTGCTGCCTTGTTTTTTAAATTAGCACATGTTTCTGCTACATGCTAATATGATGCTAAAGGTAGAGAGGTCATAAAGTGTTCATCTGTTACTCCCCCAGTAGTAAATCTGAGGAACATGTTGAATAACAAAAACTAAGAGAGAGGGCAGTTCACATCTGTACAAACCTGGGGCCAGCTGCTTCCACAATATACCGATTCAGATGATGAGTTTTGCTTCTTATACTGACAGGCATGACTCGATTGTTCATCCAGAATTCATACTCCTTATCCAGGAGATCAATACTTTGCCTGATTTTTAAAAAAAAAGTTACATTTCATTTTAATCAAGCTTGGAGATGTGAACAGCACAAGCGCCTGGAACCCCTTTGCTCAGTTATAGAGATCCAGTTTTGCCAAAATCCTTTCACTGGGGTGTCTTCTGGCAAGGGGGCGTATTTACCACTCATCGCGCAATCACCCAAGAGAACACCTCCGCACTGCTGTAATGTAGAAATACACCTGTACAGCTTGCACAGGGCTTTCTGGACATTTCAGAGTGAAGACTGGTTCAGGATTTGAGTCACATAGGCCCAGAGCAGGTATATACAGACAACATTCCCTGAAGGATCAATGAACCTGTTGGGTTTTAAAAAACAGTTGGACACAGTTTACTGACATACTCACTTAATACCTTTTTATATAAAAATGCTCCCCAGCGATGTTAACACGGTAGCACAACAGATTGCTCAATCCACAGTCCCCAGGGTAAACATGGAGTGGAAGAAAGCACTCAAAACCCAAACAGACATCACAGCATGTCTAACAGATGTCAATCAGCTTACTTTAAGAAGTCTAGATCCTTTGTGACATTGATGTAACTCTCCATCATCAGCACCAGGAAGGGTGGCTGGCTCCTGCGTTCATAGTAAATCCGTCCTCCATTTGGGATGAATTCAAATCTGGGAAAGAAAATCAAGACATTAAACATTTTTATTTGCACCATTCATCTCCTAACCACTCAGATTCAGGAAATGGAAGTTTGCAATGTTGAACAGTAGGTAGAAGCTGCAAGGTGCCAAGAGACTGGAAGCAAGAGTGAAAGTAGGTGACTGAAGACTGTAGAGTCAGAATCACAAGGCATGGAAATAGACTCCTCAGTCCAAACTTGTCCATGCTGATTGAGCTGCCCAAACTAAACCAGTCCCATTTGCCTGCTTTTGACCCATATCCCTCTAAATCTTAATAAAAACCAAAAGAACAGCAGATGCTGTAAACCAGAAACCAAAACAGAAATTGCTGGAAAAGCTCAGCAGGTCTGTAGAGAGAAGTCGGAGTAAACATTTCAGGTTGAGTGACCCTTCCTCTGAACTGCCTCCACACCTTTCCTATTCATGTACCAGCTTAAACATCTATTAACTGTTGATAACGGTCCCTGTGCCTACCCCTTCCTCTGGCAGCTCATTCCACATACAAACCACCCCCTGAAGAAGATGCCAGCTGGGTTAAATGGAACATCAACAGCTTGCTTTTAACATAGTGAGGGACCCCAGTGATGGCACTAACTCCCTCTCTCTGTAAAATCAAATACTTAAGGAGTAGGATAGAATAGAAATTTGTCATTAGCCCTTTTAGATGAAAAATAGTGAAAGGTTTTAAAAGCCACCCCACTACATTAATGAAAGATGTCGTACATAAGCAAAGTCGACCACAGTTCAGTTAATAGCTCCTGGGCTCAAGGAACGCTGATTAAGGAACGGTGCGATATTCTGATGGCATAGCTGTGCTGAGACCTCCGTGCCAGGCCGCTGGGATACCTGAGCACCAAAGACTAAGCCAAACATCACATGCAGGCAGTGGTGTACCAGTAATGTTATCGGATTAGTAATCCAGTTACCTCCAAGGGATGGGAGTTCAAATCTCACCCAGGCAAATGGCAAAATTGGAATTCAGTTTTTATCTGATGGTCTTTTATGGGGTTGAGGAACTTATCAGTCACAACTGAATGGCAGAGCAGACTTGATGGGCTGAATGGCCTAATTTCTGCTCCTATGTTTTACGGATGAGGCTGACATGATTGTCCGTTTAGGTGCCCAGGCCTAGCTGTGGGCCCGGACCCTTGGTCTAGCCTACAGATCCAGGCCAGGGGGATCAGCTCGGGACCTGGTCCTCGCTCACCAGAGACCCCAGGGTGGGTTGGAGCTGTGCCTGGCTTGTTGGCATTGCTGCTGGAGGCCACCTCCTTCACCTACCACTTTCCATTTAAAAAGAAAACAAAGAAAAGCAGGAAGTTTAAAAAAAAAGAGCAAGAAATAAAAAGAGGAAAAGAGAGAGAAACCAACTAGAGTGGCCTCTGATGAAGGGTCTAGGCCCGAAAAGTCAGCTTTTGTGCTCCTGAGATGCTGCTGGGCCTGCTGTGTTCATCCAGCCTCACATTTTATTATCTTGGAGTGGGCTTGTCCTGGGCTCAGTGCTCCCCTCCTCTTGGATAGAAGTGGCAAAGAAAGAAGGATTTGAAAGGAAATGGGGTGAGTTCAGAGGGAAATTAGGTACAAAGAAATACAGTGAAATGAAAAACAGGATTAAAGGGGGAAAAGCCCATTCCCCACTCACATTCCTGAAAACATCACAACTACAGCAGCCCATTTGCTGTGAGCAAAAACTTAGTTTCATTTCACTGTGTCCTGACAGAGGGCCACTGAACTTGAACCATTGTGTTCTCTCCACAAATGTTGCCAGTCCTGCCAGGTTTCTCCAACAATTTCTGTTTATGCTTCAGATTTTCTGCATCTTTTGCTCTTATATTTCACCCAAAATTATTTCACCCCAGAGTCCTTCCACCTCTCAAATATGGTGCCTCTTTGATGTGGAAATCACATTTCTGCTTGCTCTGAATTTCTCTTGAAAAAGACACCAGTTAGCACCTTCTGAAACAGCAACAGTCAATAAGGCATTAGTGCATCTAACCTCATTAGGAAGTGTGTTCCAGGATTTGACAGCTGCAAAGGTTCAGCAAAATTGCTCCAAATCAGAAGAGAGAGAGACTTGGAGGGGAGCTTGCAAACAGTGCTGTTCCCAGTTTTCCTGTTGCCTTTGTCCTTCCAGGTCGGAGGTCACGGATTTGGAAAGCATTGTCAAAAATTGTTGCAGCATATCTTGCACATGCACAATTTCAGCATGTGCCAGGAACAGCTGAAGGGCCAATTAAGTGGGCTTTGGTTCTGGATGGTGTCAAGCTCAGAGTGTGTTGGAGTTGCACTCAGCCAGGCCATGTGGGATATTTTCCAGACCTCTGACTTAGATCTCACCAGACAGACATTAGGATTTCAGGTGATGAATTACTAGGTCTAGAAATCGGAGTCTTTGACCTGCTCTTTCAGCCACAACATTAACTTGATGTGATCAGAAACTTAACGGAACCATTGTAACCCTGAAAGCTAAGACTCCCTCTCCTCAAGACGCTCACTCTCAGCGTGACAGGTCTTCTCCTTGCTTGAAGTATATCATTGCCTGTTCTATTTTACCTTTGCATGAGATACAAAAAATTTTCAATCATTCCTTTAGAGGTTTCACTCATCTCAGAGAGCAGCAGCCCTTTTATTATCCAGTAGGAGTCCCTAAGGATAAGAGAACAAAGTCAGTACGCAATCCTGGCATAGTGCACATTTTGAACTCTAAATACAGTGTCGGACCATTCTGCCGTGATGCTCACAGACCAGCAGTGTAAAATTTGTGCAGTGCAATGAAGATTTACTCAGTCCATCCTTAACCAGCTGTCAGACACATACCTCTAGAGGACCTTAGCACATTCTCAGCTGAACTACTGACCCAGCACTGCCAGGACTACTGTCACATCTACATCCGAGGTTATCTGCTGAACCCTCAGCTGCAAAACAATATTTTTACAAAAAAGTAGACCCACAGCCACCTAATAGACCATCATTGAGACGATGCTTTACAGACGCACGCTGACTTCAACAGTAAGTGGCCCATGCAACATCATTCCAATGAAGGTGTCTACTGGAATCCAGTGCAATTCACGAAATTATAAAACCCTCCAAGTGGATCTCACAATAGGACCTTGAAATGATTGTATTCACCAATTCGTCATAATTTAGTCATGTGTTTTCTATTAATGAAAAACAGGTTTGCAATAGGAAGTATGTATATTTGACAGCAAATTAATAGGCCCCAAACTTAATTTCTACATTTGACCTCCCATCCCTTGCAGGCAAACTGTCTCCATTTCAGCACCTCAGTATTAATGGAATATTGCACTGGGACAGCATCTTGCCCTCACTAATACACGCAGCTACCAATCCCACTGCGAGTCCCCAGATTAGAACAAGGATCAGAAACCTTGGCCAATAGACCCCTCCTTAAAATGGGGTTCTGATGGCAATTGGGCCAGACAGAAGCAAGTCAGGCCACATCTGCTATGAGTGATTTCTGCTCTAGCAGTGAAGAACTTCCAACTGACATTCGGACATCCCAGAGAGGGAAGAAACGATATTTGCAACTGGGAAATGGCTAAAAGATAAGAGGGCAACAACACTGCGAAGGTCATTGGGTTCAGGATTAAGTTAGCAGTGCTAAAAACAATTAATGTCAATTAATGACAGTGTCACTGTCTAGCCAGCAAATCCACAACTCTTACCAGTAATAATACTCCCTGAAACGGCCACCAGGTACAATCAATGGTTTGGGCACATAAATCTGGGAATACAGCTCTGGGTGTGACTGCACATTTTGCTTAATCTGAAAGGAACAAAGGTGCATTTGGTCAGAATCAGAAACAAAAACAGAATTTGTTGGAAAAGCTCAGCAGGTCTCGCAGCGTCTGTGAACAGAAATCAGAGGTAACATTTCAAGGCCGGTGACCCTTCCTCTGAACTGATGGCAGCGAGGAAAAGGTCAGTTTATAAACAGAAGATAGGGTTGGGGGGGGGGGGGTAAGGAGTAAATGGTAGGTGGGAATAAAGCCCAAAAAAAGAGACAAGTGGACAGATAAACGAGTTGATAATGAACTGGCCAGGAGAGTGAGTAGTTGTTAATGGGGACTGTTAGTGGCTAACAATAGGTAGTGTGTAACAGCAGGCTGTGATAACAAGGCCTGGTGTGTAGGGTAGGGGGTTAGGACATGGGAGAGTTCAGGCCCTAAAATTATTGAACTTTATATTGAGTCCAGGGGGCTGCAGGGTTCCCAAGCGGAAAATGAGGTGTTATTCTTTCAGCTTGTGCTGAGTTTTGCTGGAACACTGCAGCGAGCCTGAGACAGAGATGTTGGCCAGGGAACAGGGTGGTGTGTTAAAGTGGTAGGCAACTGGAAGCTCAGGATCTTTTATGTGAGCAGAACATAGATGTTCTGCAAAGTGGTCGCCAAGTTTATCCTTTGGTTCCCCAGTGTATAGGAAGCCACATTGTGAGCAGCGAATGAAGCAGACTACGTTCTGGGAAGTGCAGGTGAACCATTGCTTCACCTGGAAGGTATGTTTGGGCCCTTGGATAGTGAGGAGGGAGGAGGTAAATGGGCAGGTGTTACACCTTCGCTAGCTGAAGGTGAAGGTGCTGTGGGGAGGTGTTGGGGGTGAAGGAAGTGTGGACCAAGCTGTCCCAGAGGGAGCGGTCCCTGTGGAAGGCAGGCAAGGGAGGGGAGAGGAATATGTGTCTAGTGGTGGCATCTCGCTGGAGGTGGCAGAAATGGTGTCTGATGATCTCCTGGATCTGGATGCTGGTGGGATGGTAGGTAAGGACAAAGGGAACCCTTGTGGGAGGGAAGGGTCGAGGTGAGGGCAGAAGTGTGAGAGATGGGTCAGACCCTGTTTAATCAGGCTCAAGTAGAGTCGCTAAATCCAACAATGAAATATTCATCTCACCCTGCACACAGAAGAATAAAAAAAGGTCCCAAAATATACATTTTGGGATCAGTACAGCACCAAATTTATAAGCAGATAGGCTTAATCTCAGACAAAGGCTAGGAAGTGAGATGGAGGCAGTATTCAGGGATTGATGGTGGCGAAAAGGAATAAATTCAGTCTCCTAATATTTAATTGGAGAAAATTTCTGCTCATACAGTGCCAGATATCCAAAGCATGACTTGTTTGGCAGACTGTGTCTTACATCCTGTATAAATGTTATAGGAAGGATAGGACTAGCATGTGAGGAGATAATGGAGTTTTACAAAGGCCAGAGTGTGTCTCACAGTAGCAACACTGCTGCAATCCACGTGGACTTGTGCATAACAAGGCCTGCCCATTTAAGATTACATAACTCCAGTTTTGAATTTAATCTCTTATTTGTGCGTGAGGGCGAGTTTACAGATTCAGTCCACTCTCGGTGAAAACTAGAGCATGCACCTACCACAAGCTCATATCACTAGGACCCTGCCAATTCCATTTTCAAAATGCTGATACTGTGTACTAGATCACCTGGTCAATGTCCCATTCCTTCAAACTGATCAGAAGTAATCTAAACCAATGAGCATGCTGCAAGTATACTTCCTCATATACCTTTCTCCCCAGGACTTTCCAGAGAGCATGCAGTTTTGTAGCCCAAAGGCGTAGCTTCTGGTCAGAAATCTTCTGAAGGATTTGGGGGCTGCAGGAGAAAGTGACATTTTCATTAAAAGAAGAGAGACATTTCACTTATAACCAGCAGTTACAAAAATAGAAGCTGGAGTAGAATTTGTAGCCCCAAAGCCTACTGTACCATTTAATAGGATTATAGTAGATCTGCCCACCTCCCAACTCCACTTTTCCACCTGCTCCCCAAATTCTTCATTTCCCTTACAGAATAAATCTGGTTGAGCCTTAAATATGTTCAACAAAGTATCCACTACCCTCGAAGTGAGCAACTCCAAAATGTCTACACAATTCAAGACCGAAAGCAACTACTGGCGTGAAATAGTTGACATTTCAGATTGGGACCCTTCTTCAGAAATTTCCTGGCCTGAAATGTCAGCTTTCCTGCTCTTCTGATGCTGCCTGGCCTGCTGCATTCATCCAGCTCCACACTGTGTTGTCTCTGACTTCAACGTCAGCATTTCTTTTATCTCTAATGCCTGGAAGTATTCAGGTCTAGTAGTCCAGAGCGGGGAGAGAAACAGCTCGCATTTCAGGTCCTAACCTTGCAATGAGAAAGGTGGTCTGATGAGCGGTCACATCCCGAAACATCCACCTTATTTTTCCACCCAGAAATGCTGCTAGGCTGCCAAGTACTTCCAGCATTTTCTGTTATTATTTCACAGATTCACAATCCTCCAGTGAAGAAATTTCTCATCTCAATCTCCTTGTTTCACCCCCTTTATTCTGAGTCTCTGGCCCAGCACATGGATGGCTCAGTCAGGGGAAAAAAATCTGTCTTTCCTGTCAAGTTCCTTCATGTTTCAAGTGAGTTAAGTCCTCATTCTCCTTAAACCATTATTCCGTGGAATGGAATAGTGTAGGTTAGATGGGCCTCAGTTTGGTTTCACAGGTTGGCGCAACATTGAGGGCCGAAGGGCCTGTACTGAGCTCTAGTGTTCTATGTCCTATGTTCTATGAACGAAACACCAGGCAAACATAGGCCATTTACTCAGTCTGTTACGACTGGAGCCAATCTCAGTGCTATGCTGCTAATACAGTTACAGCTTTCCTTAGTCCTTAATTAGAAGGACCAAACACACACAGTATGCCTGGCATGATCTCAACAGCGACCGAAGCAAATGTAGTAATGTTTCTTGTATTGTTGTACTCCAGTCCCCTAGCAATAAAAAGAGGAATGTGTTATTTACCTTCCTGACCACAGGAAGGTGCAGCAAGCGATATGTAAATTCACACAGTACTGTTATGTTTGAAGTGCAGTCACTGCCAACTGTCTGCTGCAGTCCAAGTAATGATCAGTTCAGCAGTATAGTGCTACTGCTTAGAAAGTTGGATTTATGTACAAAAGCTTACATCAATTCAAAATGCTTTATGAAAAAGTCTATAATTCAAAAATGTTACAAATTATACCAGCAAATGCACCAGCCATTTTGCACATATTCAATTATTACACAGAACATAGAACATTACAGCACAGTACAGGCCCTTCGGCCCTCAATGTTGTGCCGACCTGTCATACCGATCTCAAGCCCATCTAACCTACACTATTCCATGTACGTCCATATGCTTATCCAATGACGACTTAAATGGACCTAAAGTTGGCGAATCTACTACCATTGCAGGCAAAGCGTTCCATTCCCTTACTACTCTGAGTAAAGAAACTACCTCTGACATCTGCATTCCGCATGGAGATGGCCTCAAGGCCCTCCGCTTCTTCCTGTCCCGCAGGCCCGACCAGGCCCCCTCCACCGACACTCTCATCCGCCTAGCTGAACTCGTCCTCACACTCAACAACTTCTCTTTTGACTCCTCCCACTTCCTACAGACTAAGGGGGTAGCCATGGTCACCCGCATGGGCCCCAGCTATGCCTGCCTCTTTGTAGGTTACGTGGAACAGTCCCTCTTCCGCACCTACACAGGCCCCAAACCCCACCTCTTCCTCCGGTACATTGATGACTGTATCGGCGCCACCTTTTGCTCCCCAGAGGAGCTCGAACAGTTCATCCACTTCACCAACACCTTCCACCCCAACCTTCAGTTCACCTGGGCCATCTCCAGCACATCCCTCACCTTCCTGGACCTCTCAGTCTCCATCTCAGGCAACCAGCTTGTAACTGATGTCCATTTCAAGCCCACCGACTCCCACAGCTACCTAGAATACACCTCCTCCCACCCACCCTCCTGCAAAAATTCCATCCCCTATTCCCAATTCCTCCGCCTCCGCCGCATCTGCTCCCACGATAAGACATTCCACTCCCGCACATCCCAGATGTCCAAGTTCTTTAAGGACCGCAACTTTCCCCCCACGGTGATCGAGAACGCCCTTGACCGCGTCTCCCACATTTCCCGCGACACATCCCTCACACCCCGCCCCCGCCACAACCGCCCCAAGAGGATCCCCCTCGTTCTCACACACCACCCTACCAACCTCCGGATACAACGCATTATCCTCCGACACTTCCGCCATTTACAATCCGACCCCACCACCCAAGACATTTTTCCATCCCCTCCCCTGTCTGCTTTCCGGAGAGACCACTCTCTCCGTGACTCCCTTGTTCGCTCCACACTGCCCTCCAACCCCACCACACCCGGCACCTTCCCCTGCAACCGCAGGAAATGCTACACTTGTCCCCACACCTCCTCCCTCACCCCCATCCCAGGCCCCAAGATGACATTCCACATTAAGCAGAGGTTCACCTGCACATCTGCCAATGTGGTATACTGCATCCACTGTACCCGGTGCGGCTTCCTCTACATTGGGGAAACCAAGCGGAGGCTTGGGGACCGCTTTGCAGAACACCTCCGCTCAGTTCGCAACAAACAACTGCACCTCCCAGTCGCAAACCATTTCCACTCCCCCTCCCATTCTCTTGATGACATGTCCATCATGGGCCTCCTGCACTGCCACAATGATGCCACCCG
Organism: Stegostoma tigrinum; assembly: GCF_030684315.1. Taxonomy (NCBI): domain Eukaryota; kingdom Metazoa; phylum Chordata; class Chondrichthyes; order Orectolobiformes; family Stegostomatidae; genus Stegostoma; species Stegostoma tigrinum. Next base: position 2,172,997 of record NC_081385.1, read on the forward strand.
AAGGTTGCAGGAACAGCAACTCATATTCCGCCTTGGAACCCTGCAGCCATATGGTATCAATGTGGACTTCACCAATTTCAAAATCTCCCCTTCCCCTACTACATCCCTAAACCAGCCCAGTTCATCCCCTCCCCCCACTGCACCACACAACCAGCCCAGCTCTTCCCCCCCACCCACTGCATCCCAAAACCAGTCCAACCTGTCTCTGCCTCCCTAACCGGTTCTTCCTCTCACCCATCCCTTCCTCCCACCCCAAGCCGCACCCCCAGCTACCTACTAACCTCATCCAACCTCCTTGACCTGTCTGTCTTCCCTGGACTGGCCTATCCCCTCCCTACCTCCCCACCTACACTCTCTCCACCTATCTTCTTTTCTCTCCATCTTCGGTCCGCCTCCCCCTCTCTCCCTATTTATTCCAGTTCCCTCCCCCCATCCCCCTCTCTGATGAAGGGTCTAGGCCCGAAACGTCAGCTTTTGTGCTCCTGAGATGCTGCTTGGCCTGCTGTGTTCATCCAGCCTCACATTTTGTTACCTCTGACATCTGTCCTATATCTTTCACCCCTCAATTTAAAACTATGCCCCCTCGTGCTCGCCATCACCATCCTAGGAAAAAGGCTCTCCCTATCCACTCTATCTAACCCTCCGATTATTTTATATGTTTCAATTAAGTCACCTCGCAACCTTCTTCTCTCTAATGAAAACAGCCTCAAGTCCCTCAGCCTTTCCTCGTAAGACCTTCCCTCCATACCAGGCAACATCCCAGTAAATCTCCTCTGCACCCTTTCCAAAGCTTCCATATCCTTCTTATAATGCGGTGACCAGAACTGTACACAATACTCCAAGTGCGGCCGCACCAGAGTTTTGTACAGCTTCACCATAACGTCTTGGTTCCGGAACTCGATCCCTCCATTAATAAAAGCTAAAACACTGTATGCCTTCTTAACAGCCCTGTCAACTTGGGTGGCAACTTTCAAGGATCTGTGTACATGGACACCGAGATCTCTCTGCTCATCTACACTACCAAGAATCTTACCATTAGCCCAGTACTTTGCCTTCTGGTTACTCCTACCAAAGTGCATCACCTCACACTTGTCCGCATTAAACTCCATTTGCCACCTCTCAATCCAGCTCTGCAGCTTATCTATGTCTCTCTGCAACCTACAGCATCCTTCGTCACTATCCACAACCCCACCGACCTGAGTGTTGTCTGCAAATTTCCTAACCCATCCTTCTATGCCCTCATCCAGGTCATTTATAAAAATGACAAACAGCAGTGGACTCAACACCGACCCTTGCGGTACACCACTAGTAACTGGTCTCCAGGATGAACATTTCCCATCAACCACCACCCTCTGTCTTCTTTCAGCAAGCCAATTTCCAAGCCAAGCTGCTATATCTCCCACAATCCCATTCCTCCGCATTTTGTACAATAGCCTACTGTGGGGAACCTTATCGAATGCCTTGCTGAAATCCATATACACCACATCAACTGGTTTACTCTCATCTACATGTTTGGTCACCTTCTCAAATGAATTCAATAAGGTTTGTGAGGCACGACCTTCCCTTCACAAAACCGTGCTGACTATCCCTAATCAATTTATTCTTTTCTAGATGATTATAAATCCTATCCCTTATAACCTTTTCCAACACTTTACCAACATATGAGGTAAGGCTCACTGGTCTATAATTACCAGGGTTGTCTCTACTCCCCTTCTTGAACAGGGGAACCACATTTGCTATCCTCCAATCATCTGGCACTATTCCTGTAGACAATGACGAGTTAAAGATCAATGCCAAAGACTCGGCCATCTCCTCCCTGGCTTCCCAGAGGATCCTAGGATAAATCCCATCCGGCCCAGGGGACTTATCTATCTTCACAGTCTGTAGGATTTCTAATACCTCTTCCTTGTGAACCTCAATCCCACCTAGTCTAGTAGCCTGTATCTCAGTATTCTCCTCAACAACATTGTCGTTTTCTAGAGTGAATACTGTTGAAAAATATTCATTTAGTGCTTCCCCTATCTCCTCTGACTCCACACACAACTTCCCACTACTATCCTTGATTGGGCCTAATCTTACTTTCATCATTCTTTTATTCCTTAAATACCTATAGAAAGCCTTAGAGTTTACCCTGATCCTAGCCACCAACAACTTCTCATGTCTCCTCCTGGCTCTCCTGAGCTCTCTCTTTAGGTCTTTCCTGGCTACCTTTAGCCCTCAAGCGCACTAACTGAGCCTTCACATCCTAACATAAGCCTTCTTCTTCCTCTTGACCAGAGATTCCACTTCCTTCGTAAACCATGGCTCCTGCACTCTACAGCTTCCTCCCTGCCTGACAGGTACATACTTATCTAGGACACACAGGAGCTTTTCCTTGAATAAGCTCCACATTTCTAATGGGCCCATCCCCTGCAGTTTCCTTCCCCATCCTATGCTCCCTAAATCATGCCTAATCTCATCGTAATTGCCTTTCCCCCAGCTATAACTCTTGCCCAGCGGTATACACCTATCCCTTTCCATCACTAAAGTAAACATAACAGAATTGTGATCGCTATCACCAAAGTGCTCACCTACTTCCAAATCTAACACCTGGCCAGGCTCATTACCCAGTACCAAATCTAATGTGGCTTCAACCCTTGTTGGCCTGTCTACATACTGTGTCAGGAAGCCCTCCTGCACACACTGGACAAAAACTGACCCATCTATAGTACTCGAACTATAGCGTTCCCAGTCAATATTTGCAAAGTTGAAGTCCCCCATGACAACTACCCTGTCTTTCTCACTCCTATCGAGAATCATCTTTGCTATCCATTCCTCTACATCTCTGGAAGTATTTGGAGGCCTATAGAAAACTCCCAACAGGGTGACCTCTCCTTTCCTGTTTCTAACCTCCGCCCATACTACCTCAGTTGATGAGTCCCCAAACATCCTTTCTGCAACTGTAATACTGTCCTTGACCAACAATGCCACACCTCCCCCCCTTTTACCATCTTCTCTGTTCTTACTGAAACATCTAAATCCCGGAACCTGCAACAACCATTCCTGTCCCTGCTCTATCCATGTCTCCGAAATGGCCACAACATCGAAGTCCCAGGTACTAACCCATGCTGCAAGTTCACCCACCTTATTTCGGATTCATTTACAGATTATTACAGATGATAACTTGTTAAGTGTTGGGAAAAACCTCACTGACCAGAACTCAACTTGTGAAAAGGTACACCAGAAATTAAAATCTATCCAATTAGATTAAAAAGAAATCTAACGTTGCACTGAGGAAATGGTACGGAACTGAAAGTCCAAGTAGATGATGTAATAAGGTTGGACTTCAATCTCCAGCCAGAGGGTGTAGAGTTTTCAAACGGATATAGTTGTAAATAAAAGATCAAGTAATCTTTAAATACTTCAGCCAGGCTTGGAATTTAACCTCAAAGAGAGGAAAGCGAAGACAGAGAGATCGTTACTTTTACACCTACTGATCACCCCAGTCGGCTGGTGTCCATTCCTCAAACTCCTGTCCAGGAGCATCAAAGTATGTTTTGACAAAATGTTTCAGTTGCTCCTTTGTTAGCTCCGCAGTAGGGGAGGTGAGGTTTTCAAAGGCTTCCAAAATGACATCTTCAGATTTTCAGAGGGGATAAGAGAAAATTTTAAAACATGATCAAAATATGAATCTATTGTAAAAGCTGATGGTAATCACAAGTCAGTAGCTTTCTCTCAAATGACTTAATATATTGTAAAATATCAAGAAAACAAAATTACTGAAGTTCATAGTATTTACAGCAGAGAAACAGACTATTTGGTTTGAATGGTTTGTTTTGGTACTGTCAGTTCCAACAAAAAGGTTACAACCCGAAATGTTCGTTTTGTTTCTCGTTCCAGAAGAGCATTTCCAGCAGGTTTCTGTTGTTGAGACTTGCAGCATTTGCAATATTCCACAAAGGGTTTACTAATTGTGTTTATGTCGTGCACAAGCATCTTCCCATCTCACTTCATCTATCACATCAGCATACTTTATTTTGTTCTCCTTCATATTCCAAGTTTCTCTTAAAAGCATCAGTGCCATTCTCCTTGGCCATTCATTGTGACAGAGAGCGGGGAGGGTGTGGAACACTGAGTCAAGGCTTCTCATGAATTTTCAATTGAATTTTTTTGATGATTACCATCTTCTAGTTAACCACTTGTTACAGGGAACATCTTTGCTAGACGTACACTATCACATTCTTCCAATCTTAAGAACGCCATGATGTCACCTCAGTTTATAAAATGAAGAAATAATACGCAGCCTACTTTGACTTTGCAGATAAGCAGAAACCCTCAGTTCAGTCAGTGACTCAGTTCAACCTGGTCTGCTCTTTCCCTTCACATATCCTTCCCGTACAATTCTCGGGTGTGATAATGACTCAGTCAGAGAAGGCAACAGATTCCATCTCTAGGCCCGTACTCACTGAACCTGGACAATAGCAGGGGCTTCAACTAACCTCAAGTCCTTGGGTGAGAAAGGATCTATCCTACAGGCAGAATGAGACAGAATCAAGCTGAACTGCGATACCTCTCAAAGACAATTGTATGACTACCCGACTGTCTTCAGCTCACACGCATGACAAATGGTCAAGGTTTAAATACATCCCAGTGAGACTCTTCAAAGGTGGGGAGCTAAGAGGAGATGGAAAAAGTAGAGGTAGGGTGGGAAAAGTTTCACGTTGAACAGTTGTGCCCTCGAGCAACTTATTTTTGGATGAGGATTATTCCGCGGCACAAGATGGTGGGCCGAAGGGCCTGTACTGTGCTGTACTTTTCTATGTTCTAACTCACCATATTGGTAGTTAAATCATTGTAGGCAACCAGATATTTAAAGATGAAATGGGTTCATCTCTGTAAAGTGTTTTCCACACATTTTGTCTCCTCATTATCTCTCGATGCCATTGGCAATCTAAATAATGTCTACAGGATTAGTAACTCAAAAGACCCTGGGATCACTGGCTCAAGTCAAACCAGGCTGGCTGGTGGAATCTAAATTCAATGAATAAAAATCTGAAACTGAAAGCTAGTTCATGGTACTCTTTGAAACTTTTGTAAAACCCATCTGGTTAATTAATATTCAGTAGGGAGGAAATTGGAAATCTTCAGCTGGTTTGACCTACACACAAGTTCAGATCCACAGCCATACGGTTGACTTAACTGTCCTCTGAAATGGCCTAGCAAAATCACTCACTCAGTTTAAGAGCAATTCAGAATGGAAAGCAAGTGCTGGCCTTTGCCAACATTGCCCACATCCCACCAAAGGCACGGGGGGCAATGGGAGGGGGGAGCCTCCTATAGAATCAGTGTCACACAGCATGGGAACAGGCCCTTCAGTCCAACCTGTCCGTGCTGACCAGGTTTCCTAATCTGAGCTAGTCCCATTTGCCTGCATTTGGCCCAGATCCCTGTAAACCTTTCCCATCCGCACACCTGTCCAAATGTTTTTAAAATGTTGTAATTGTACTCACTTCTACCACTTCCTGTGGCAGTTCGTTCCATGTTGGCATAACTCCCTGAATACATTGCCCCTCTGGTCCCTTTTAAAATCATTCCCCTCTCACCTTAAACCTATACCCCCTGGGTTTGGATTCCCCCTCTACCCTGAGAAAAAGATCTTAGCTATTCACCCTATCCATGCCTCTTATGATTTTAAAAACCACGAGAAAAGTCACCTCTCAGTTTCCGATATTCAAGGGGAAAACAGTCCGAGCCTCTGCTTATAACTCAAACCATCGAGTCTCGGTAACATCCTCGTAAATCTTTTTGGCAGATTAATAACATCCTTCCCAGAGCAGGGTGACTCGAATTGTACATGGGACTCCAAATGTGGCATCACTAATATTTGTACAGCCACAACACAATGCCCAACTCACATTCTCAAATGTTCTGACCGATGAAGGCAAGTGTGCCAAGCTCCATCTTCTCTACCTTGTCCAACTGTGATGCCACTTTCAAGCAACTATGTACCTATGCTCCCTGGGGAATGTTCTCTGTTCAAGAATACTCCCCAGGGCTCTAACATTAACTGTGCAAGTTCTGCCTTGGTTAATCTTACTAAAATGCAACCCATACATTTATCCAAATTAAACTCCATCTACTGTTCCTCAGCCCACGGACCCAGTTGATTCAGATCCTGTTGTATTTATATAACCTTCCCCCCTGTCCATAATACACTGATTTTAGTGTCATCTGCAAAATTAATAACCATGCCTCCTATATTCTTATCCAAATCATTTTATATAAACGACACACAAGAGCACACCCAGCACCAATCTTTGCAAAATACCACTGGTCACAGGCTTCCAGTCAGAATAACAATCCTCTACCACCAGCGCCTCCTACTGACAAGCTAATTTTGTATTCAATTGGCCAGCTCTCCCTGTATTCCATGTGATCTAAACATACTAACCAGTCTAACATATGGAACCTTGTCGAAGGCGCCGCTAAAGCCCACATAGATAATGTCTATTGCTCTGCCTTCATCTGTCTTCTTTGTCACCTCTAAAAAGTTTCATTCATGCTCCATAACATGCAAACACAACTCTTCCCAGGAAGTGCTAACATTTATTTCCTATTCAAAACAAGGAGTGAGGGTTATAACACATTTCAAGTCCCAGTGAGCCTGCACAAACATGGAACAAAATTAGCTCCACATAGAGCCAAAAATGTAAGGCTTCCAGAACTGAAATTTTTCCAATTGTTTACCACCTTCCCTTAATTTGGTTCTTTAAAAATATAAACATAGTGGCATTATCGATGGGCTAGTAGTCTATAACACCAGACTAAAGCTCTGGCTACAAGATTGAATCCCACTTTGTCAAATGGTGGGATTTGAATTCAATAGAATTCTTGAATGAGAAATCTGGTTTAATTTTGACCATTTGTTGGTAAAAACCCATCTGTTCACAAGTGTCCCTTAGGGACGGGAGTCTGTCTGGCCTACAAGTAAATACACACCAACAATGTGGTTGACTCTAACCTGCCCTCTGAAATGCCCCAGTAAGCCATCAGATAAGAGGGGACAGGTGGATAGAGGAGCGATAAGACACAGTCACAAGTTATAGGTCATAATTTGCTTAACTGGGGAAACACCAAGTACATCTGGTTAGATTTTTTACCCTAGTGCCAGAGATCGGAACACAATTCCCCTGTATCTTACTGGAAGAAAGCTGCAAATGAGGTAAAGGGCAATTTGTATCTGGCACCTCAAAAATGAATGAAAACAAAACAGTCTAGCACCTTAATTAGACAGAATGACTGAGAAAGAAATAAATGGAAGATATTGAGGCAACACAGTGACTGAAAGAGAGGTGGAAAGAATTTAAAATATTAAAAGTCTCCAAAATAGCAAACTTTCCATTTTTATCTTCCTGGAGAGCTTTAGTGGCAGTGCAGGAATTTCAATCTTATCAAACAATAAAAGGGTATATTTATGCTGTTAGGTTCTATTCTCAACCACATAGCAAAGTTAACAACTGATTAAATCCACAAACAGCAGTAATTTGAAATTTCACAGGTGAGTTTGAAGCAGAGATTCTGTTGCTGTTGGGCCAGTGTCAACCATGCAAGGACTTGGTGAGGCTATTCTAAACTCATGGGGTATCGCTTCCTGGCCAGAAGTTGGACAATTTACACATTAATAATTGCATGTGCTATTCAACTATTATTTTGCCAACAAATTCTGGGCCCAAGTGATGAGCTTAAGGAAAGTAACAAGAGGAAACTTTCTCACTTTACACACATGATATCCTGAATGGTAACAAAGGGAGGTAATTGACAAATGGAAGCCTTAATTCAGAGATTCAGGTAATGTTTGAGGGGCCTGGGTTTGAATCCCAACCCCCATGAGATGGTGGAATTTGAATTTACTCAAAATCTGGGAGAATCTAATAATGACCGTGAAACTATTTTCAACTGTTGGGAAAAACCCATCTGGGATAGAAATCGCAAGACTCACGTTACAAAAACCAAAAGAACTGCAGATGCTGTATATCAGAAACAAACATAGAAATTGCTAGAAAAGCTCGACATGTCTGGCTAGAACCCTGAGGAAGGATCATTCAACCTGAAACGTTAACTCTGATTTCTCTCCACAGATGCTGCCAGACCTGCTGAGCTTTTCCAGCAATTTCTGTTTTTGTCTTCCTTACCTGGCCTGGCCTACATGTGACTCCATACCCACAGCAAAGGTGACTCTAAACTGACCTCTAGGCAATTAGAGATGGGCAATAAATGCTGACCGAGCCAACGATACCTACATTCCATTAACAAATATTTTTTAAAAATCACCAAGCCCCAACTAAATTAAGTGGAGAGAAAAAACGTGAAATCATTCAGTCAGGCTACAGCCTATCTGAACCCATTCCAGGTTTGTAGCCATTACTGTGACAGAATGCACAGGAGTAGTTACAACAGGTGAGGGTCAACGTACAGAATAATACACTTCAACAAAGACACTATCATCATCTCAAACTCAGTGATTAACTAAACTGGCTGATTACTTTATGAATTTTATTTACAAGTACTGTTTTAAAGAAACCCTAAGAGAAGTATTCTTTGGAAGCTAATGAAATGTAATCAATAGTTGACAAAGGAGAAAAAGTATCACATACCTGGATTCACCTTTAACTTCATATCCACAAAATGTTTGTCATCATCAAAGAGCTTGGCCATCTGCACTTTGTGTAGAAGCTTTCCAGTACAGTAAATGTGGCTGGATATATGAGAGAAGCAAGAAATTGAATTGACATTGTACATGTATTCACTCACTGTTATAGCACAGTTTGTGTCACATTTAGTAAACCTTTAGCATATTCATGCCATTTAATGTCCTTCACCAGGGAAATCCCTACATTCCTACAATCCATACATATCTAAGTCTTTGCTCCTGTAGACCAAATAGGTATTTATCATAGTCTGAGGCCATGGTTTGCTCAGTTTAATGGGGTGATGGATTTAAAATCCTAGTTACTAACAAATTAGATCAGTACTAAAAACAGCCCTTCTCTCTACTCCAGATCCATAAATTTTAAACAGGGCAAACCAATGGTGAAAAATATTTTTCAGGGTTGCAATTTGGAAACCCTGCTTCATGGTTAAAAGGTTTACAATGTCCGTTGCCTACTTCTACAGTTCACATACAATACCCAATTCATTGTGCTCGTTCTAGACAATACTGCAATCTACTGAATCATGGACAGTATAACTATGAGAGAGTCTAAAACACTAAATCAAGATTTTGGGACACTTGCCACTCTGCAATTCCATCAGGCGAGCAACGTTCCTGTAACTGTATGTACCTAAAGTAATAAAATGTGAGGCTGGATGAACACAGCAGGCCAAGCAGCATCTCAGGAGCACAAAAGCTGACGTTTCGGAAAGTAACAAGAGGAAACTTTCTCACTTTACACACATGATATCCTGAATGGTAACAAAGGGAGGCTTTGGGGAAACCAAGCGGAGGCTTGGAGACCGCTTTGCAGAACACCTCCGCTCAGCTCGCAACAAACAACTGCACCTCCCAGTCGCAAACCATTTCCACTCCCCCTCCCATTCTCTTGATGACATGTCCATCATGGGCCTCCTGCACTGCCACAATGATGCCACCCGAAGGTTGCAGGAACAGCAACTCATATTCCGCCTGGGAACCCTGCAGCCTAATGGTATCAATGTGGACTTCACCAGTTTCAAAATCTCCCCTTTCCCCTACTACATCCCTAAACCAGCCCAGTTCATCCCCTCCCCCCACTGCACCACACAACCAGCCCAGCCCAGCCCAGCTCTTCCCCCCCCCACCCACTGCATCCCAAAACCAGTCTAACCGGTTCTTCCTCTCACCCATCCCTTCCTCCCACCCCAAGCCGCACCCCAATCTACCTACTAACCTCATCCCACCTCCTTGACCTGTCCGTCTTCCCTGGACTGACCTATCCCCTCCCTACCTCCCCACCTATACTCTCTCCACCTATCTTCTTTACTCTCCATCTTGGGTCCGCCTCCCCCTCTCTCCCTATTTATTCCCATTCCCTCTCCCCATCCCCCTCTCTGATGAAGGGTCTAGGCCCGAAATGTCAGCTTTTGTGCTCCTGAGATGCTGCTTGGCCTGCTGTGTTCATCCAGCCTCACATTTTATTATCTTGGAATTCTCCAGCATCTGCAGTTCCCATTATCTCTGTACCTAAAGTAAGTTTCATTTGACTCATCTGATGTGGTTTGTGGCCCAAGAGATTGTCAGACTGCTACATCACTTCTGATGAATTTTTCCACTAATAATGGTGTGCAAGTTCCATCCCGCATAACTGATCCCCAACTATCATTGCCTTAGCCAAAAAAAAGCTCACATCCAAGAGAATGCAATTCGCTGCATGATATAGTATTACATTAATACTTATTGTCTTTAAGATAGATTACATACCTTTTTTTTAAATGAGTTAAAACCACTGCCATACATTCAACAAACACTAGGCCACCCCAAAAGATATGCAGCATTTGGTATATTCTGTGACAGGCAGGTAAAAGCTCAAATTAGTTGGATGTGTACTCTTGATCTCTACAACGCATAACAATACATGCACATAGATGGAAGATTTCAGATAGGAGTCTATTTCCATCAAAAACAGGGAAAGATGGATGCTGGGAAGACTGGCAGATGAACGAATGAACAAGATACAAGGAAGGTTTCTACTACAGCAATGTACTTCAAAACAAAAGGTAGGCCACTGCCACACCTGTACAATATACAAAAACAGTGCTTGTCAGAAATGTCCTCTATTGTCTTCAGTGGATTACTGGAAATCAGAGTTAATGTTCACAAACACACTGAGAGAGAGAGAGAGAGCGTGAGAGAGCAAGAATGAGCGTAAAAGAGGGAACCTGGTCCAAGGCCTCAAACCCAAATAGGCAGGCACGGCCGACATTGCAGCACTTGCTCAGCATTGCAATCTGTGGGCAGCTGTTAACCCACAAACCTCCAACTCAAAAAGTGAGGAACTACCAAATTAGCCAATCTAGCACTGAAGTCATTGTTATACTCAACAGAAAAGAAACACTTACCTGTCACAAGGGGAAGAAGATCTTGCTGCAGATCCACGATCACATAAACAAAGTGCTACCACCCGCCAAATCCAAGACTTCAGAGCCATAATTAAATGAAGCCTGGAGGCAACAATCACCTAATTAGTGTAGCAACAGCAGGACAATTAAGCATGAAATGAAAGTTAATCTCAGTGCAAAGGTCTAAATAACAGGAATTTGATGATAACTCAGCAAATAAAAGGGGCAAAGAAGTAATAACATCAATAACTAAAGACCACTGAATGTAGTGCTTAGTAAAGTTTAGAGTTGATATTCAACAAATTCTGAGAAGTTAATATTTCATTAAAAGTCTCTCCATAAAATGTGAATGGTCAATGTCCAGTTCATTCTGAATTAAGTCTATTTCCACCTACCTGATTAAACTGTGGGTGTGGTTAGGCATTACAACTCAAAATTTGGGGGATTGGCTGCTATTCCTCATCATCATCCAGTGAACCCTGATGGAAGTATATTGTTGGCAACACCTGACAGGTAATGGTTGTAGGGGTGACCTGTACCTGACCACATTAGGTGACTTGTACCTGAACGCACTAAGCAGCCCATATATGCTTACCAGATAGCAGACATAAGCTACGCAAAACTGAGCAGCCTGCTCACACAGTGAAATACAACACCACCTTTGGACAGAACAAAGAACAAAGAAAATTACAGCACAGGAACAGGCCCTTCGGCCCTCCAAGCCTGCGTCGATCGACATCCTCTGTCTAACCTGTCATCTATTTTCTAAGGGTCTCTGTCCATTTGCTCCAGATATCTGTTAAGGCCCCGGCTATTTCCTCTCTCGCTTCCCTCAATAACCTGGGATAGATCCCATCCAGACCAGGGGACTTGTCCACCTTAATGTCTTTTAGGATACCCAACACTTCCTCCTTCCTTATGTCAACTTGACCTAGAGTAAGCAAACATCTATCCCTAACCTCAACATCTGTCATTTCCCTCTCCTTGGTGAATACCGATGCAAAGTACTCGATAAGAATGTCACCCATTTTCTCTGACTCAGCTCATAACTTTCCTTCTTTGACCCTAAGTGGGCCAATCCTTTCTCCAGTTACCCTCTTGCTCTTTATATATAAATAAAGTGCTAGAAAAGTCAGTAAAAAAAACACTGAGCGTTCCCACCCGAGACGGTTCTAATAAAAGGATGTCTCAGGAGAGATAAGTGACCAATCCCAGCTTTAATAATGAAAGGAGGACTGTCATAACATTAAGGGGCTGGATTAGGTCCTATAGCAGCTGCAAAGTTAACAGCTAAAGTTACTTTGTAGTAAATAGTTGCCTCTTTGAAGCTACCAGCAATATTAAATAGTTTCTAGCTAAAAATGCTCTAATCATAGAAGTTGGTTTCAATACATAACCAGGATAGAATAGAAGCTTAGACATAGTAGGAATTGCAGATGTCCGAAACGTCAGCTTTCCTGCTCCTCTGATGCTGCTTGGCCTGCTGTGTTCATCCAACTCTACACCTTGTTCTCTTAGAATACAAGCTTAAATGTTTAAGGCTTGTATGTGAAGCTTAACTAGCCTTAGGAGACACCTCTTATGCCCGGAACAAGATAGATTGATCACAACCTGTCAATTACAACATGCTGACAGTAGAAGTAGTTGTATAACATTACACTTCCAATCAACTTTATAACAGAAATTAAACTTATAGCAATTAATTAAGACTGACACTTCATAATGTAAAAATATAGTTGGGACAGCAGGAAATTAAGAGGAACTGAATGTGAAACAAGACAGCACCAAAATACAATGGGTAACAGAATTTGAGATGCTCTTACAGATTATGAAGCCAGAGAAAGGCCCGAAGGAGTTCAGCCACTAAACATTTGGAATGTGATATGAATAGGATGAAAATTAAGATCCCACGGCCAGGAGACTACAATGTCTAGCTAATACCATAAGATCATGGGAACCTAAGGCTGTCCATGGATGTGTCAATCACTGATTAGATATCCTACAGGATTGGGTGTTTGAATTAGGGGGCAGGACAGTGACTACGTTGTACTTGATTATTGTCACACAAAATGTTTAAAAATGCTGTATTACTTTGTAAAAGCAGAGGGTGTATTATTGATCTATCTTCCAGAGTCAGATTCATGGAAGATCTTTTCGCCCTCTCCCTGCACAAACCAGTTTCTGCTGGAATAAACACCTTTCACTTTGCCCAAATCCTGCCTGCCTCCAGAGGCTGTGTGCCAACTCTGCGCGGGGGTGGGGGGGAGAGAGGGGAGTGTTAGCTCCTACAGATTGGCCTGGCAAGCAGGGTACCCTGCCTAAAGATGGTACACCTTGGGCCATGGTCTGGGGGAAGTATGGTTATTCACCACCCTTTCTAGTTAGCATAGCACTTGGTAAGGGGCCTCTGTAGACTAGGGCATAAAACAAACTTTTAGATTGGAGCGTATACTTAGAAGAAGGATCAGGGATAGTGACAGTGGGCGCCTATCACGAGAATGTGTAAAATAACACCAGAATGTGAAATAACGCGGGAACGTGCGTAATAACAGGGAAGAGGAGGTTGAGTATCCCACTGCTACTGCGTGCAAAAATAAGAGGGAAAAACCCAGCAAAATAAGAGTAAAATAAAACAAAATAAGAGGGAAAAAAAATGAAACAACGGGGAGACCAGAAATCTCTGGCATGAGAGAAGTGCAAGGTAGGAAAAGAACAAAGGTTTGGGAAGTAATAAAACAGTAAAATAGAAGCAGATGTAGTTGGGAAAGTGGCAGGGAAGGACTGTGGAAATAAACGGGATGGTGTCCAGAATGGTCCATTGAAAAAAAAATGCTGAAACATGCCGAAATAACTCTCGTGTTCATAAACAAGAAAGAGACAGTGAGAGATGGCTCTCTCTACTGGTTCGCTGAATCTTGTACAAGTGTTAACTCTTTGTGGTCTGGTTTGAATGTACCTTTGTTTGTTGGTTGCTAAATGTTGTTTTGTGCAATTTGTGTGTTTTTGTTCCTGAAAGCTCAAGATTTGGGGATGCTTTGAAGTTAGTTTGCATTTTGGGTATGTGTGGTGTGCCTGTAGAAGTATGAGGCATGTGTGGTTAATGTGACATCTGTTTAAGAAACTCTCAGTGGTCGTGCAAAGCAGAGGTCTGTAACAAAGTGTTGATTTTAAAAAGGTTATTTGTCAAGCTTGGTCAAAAAATTGTTTAGAGAATTGGCTCTGTATTCTTTTTGGACTTTGGGTAGATTTTAATTTCAGAAATTAGTGTGTTTAGAATTTCATTTATTGACCAGAAATTTCTGATGAAGGGTCTGTGCCAGAAACGTCAGCTTTTGTGCTCCCTGGCCTGCTGTGTTCATCCAGCTCCACACTCACGAACTTGCAAAAACCATCTGATCACAAGCGAATCTTTAGCTCTGGATGCTAACATCTGTTCATGGTAAAGGTACTGTGATATGAAAGAATGCAAATGATAGGAAATTTGGAACCATGGAAATGTAATTCTCTTTGAACAAAATTTTGATGTGTTCTAAAATCTGAGAAAGCTGATAGATGAATTAGAAAAGGCAAACTTAACAGAGAAAGTGGTTAAATATTAATTAACCTATTCTGCTTGACATGATACTTCCTTAGAAATTTAAAGTCCATGATATTTTACTGTTACTGGGTGAAGTAATGTGTGGATAGAGAACTAGAGGATGAAAACAAACAAACACAAATTAATAAAGTACTCAAATTGGCTACGACGGCAGAAAATAACCAAAAGGAAATAAAAAGAAACTGGCAGCAATTGTTACAGGGTATGGGTGGCAGGCCTCAATCAGGCACTCTCAGCCCTCAGATTGAAATAAAAATTGCAGATTGCATGATCAATGCTAGTACATATGTGTGTAAAAATACTGCAGATAGATTATTAGGAATGGACTTGTTGGAACAATTTAGAGCTGCGATTACGTACAAGAAGTGAAAATTGATTGGGATTGCAGATTTAAATTTAGAAGGTCACAGATTGCATGCAATCCTTAAGAGCATCTATATTGTTGAGGTTGGTTGGCTCGCCGAGCTGGTTTCTTGTTTTGTAGACGTTTCGTTACCGTGCTTGGTAACAGCCTCAGCACAGCCTTTGATGAAGCATCGGTGGGTTTTCGCGCCTGGTTTTTAAACTCTGTTGCGATGGATTGCCTCAGATCCAGGTTTCCTTTGTAATAGAACGTACATGGGGTCAAATTCAACGTGTTTATTAATAGCATGCTTCCCTTTTTGCAGCGGAGAGGGGCAGGAAGAGCGGGAGCAGAGAGCGGAAGAAGTGGAGCTTGCTGGGAAGGTGAGTGATTGTTTTTAAGTGGGTGCGTTCTAAACCAGACACCCTACACCGTAGGGTCTCCCTCCCACCCACCTCCTCTAACCTTAATAAGCAGCTGTAGACTCAGTAAGTTTTTCAGGTTTTCTCTTTTTTTTGTTTCTCTTCCTAGTTTAGTACCGTGTGAACTTTCAGATGAGCGCGGTGTGGATGTTAGGACAGTTGAATGTTCCTCCTGCGGAATGTGGCAGGTGAGAGAAACAACACGTGTCTCCCCTGGCCACATCTGCAGGAAGTCCACCCAACTCCAGCTCCTCGAAAACCCGGAGTTAGGGAACTGGAGCTGGAGCTGGAGCTGGATGGACTGCGGATCATCCGGGAGGCTGAGGGGGAAATTGAGAGGATGTACAGGGAGGTGGTCACTCCTCAAGCACAGGATAAGGACAGCTGGGTTACAGTCAGGGGGCGGAAAGGGAACCGACAGACAGAGCAGGGATCCCCTGTGGCCGTTCCCCTCAGCAATAAGTATACTGTTTTGGATACTGCTGGTGGGGACGGCCTACCAGGGGAAAGCCATAGTTGTCAGTTGGCACTGAGGCTCAGAAGGGAAGGGGGGAGAGTAGTGAAAAGCTAGTGGTAGGGGACTCAATAGTTAGACAGATTGACAGGAGATTTTATGGTGAGGAACGGGACTCCTGGAAGGTATGTTGCCTCCCAGGTCAAGGGCAAGGGCCCAGGATGTCGCTGATCGGGTCTGCAAGATTCTGAAGGGGGAGGGTGAGCAGCCAGAAATCGTGGTACATATTGGCACCAATGACATAGCCAGGAAAGGGATTGAGGATCTGAAAAGGGACAACAGAGAGCTAGGTTGGAAGCAGAAGAGCAGGACAAGTAGAGTAGTGTTCTCAGGTTTGCTACCGGTGCCACAAGATAGCGAGGTGAGGAACAGTCAGCGAGTGCAGCTTAACACGTGGCTATGCAGCTGGTGTAGGAGGGAGGGCTTCAGATACTTAGACCATTGGGATGCCTCCTGGGGAAGGTGGGACCTGTACATGAAGGACGGGTTGCACCTGAACTGGAGGGGCACAAATGTCCTCGGGGGGAGATTTGCTCGAGTGGTTCGGGAGGGTTTAAACTAATTTGGCAGGGGGGTGGGAACCAGAGCTACACATCTGAGGGGGGAGGGGGTGTAGTAGTAGATGAGGCAGTAGCAGGATGCAGTGAATCTACCGGGAGGGTTTTTCGTGTGGTGGAACAAAGGGATCGGTTAAAATGTGTCTGCTTTAACGCAAGGAGTGTCAGAAATAAGAGTGACAAACTTAGAGCATGGATCAGTACTTGGGACTGATGTTGTGGCCATAACGGAGATGTGGGTTTCACAGGGGCAGGAATGGCTGCTAGATGTTCCAGGGTTTAGAACATTTAAAAAGAACAGGGAGGGGGGGAGAAAGAGGAGGGGGTGTAGCGTTGCTAATCAGAGAGTGCATCACAGTGAGAGAAATGAAGGTTGCCGAGGAAGGTTTATCAACCGAGTCAGTATGGGTGGAAGTTAGGAACAGCAAAGGAGCAGTCACCTCACTGGGGGTTTTCTACAGACCCCCAAATGGCAGTAGGGAGATCGAAGAACTCATTTTTCGGCAGATTGTTGAAAAGTGCAAACGTATCAGTGTTGTTGTTATGGGTGACTTCAACTTTCCCAATATAGATTGGAACCTCCTGAGTGCAGATGGTTTGGATGGAGCCGTTTTTTGTCAGGTGTGTTCAGGAGGGTTTCCTTACTCAGTATGTGGACAGGCCGATGAGGGGGGGAGGCCATTTTGGATTTGGTGCTCGGCAATGAGCCAGGACAGGCGTCAGATCTCGTGGTGGGAGAACACTTTGGCGACAGTGACCACAACAGCCTCCCATTTACCATAGCCATGGAAAGGGAAAGGAGCAGTTACCAGGGGAAGATATTTAACTGGGGTAAAGGAAACTATGACGCTATCAGACAGGAGTTGGGAAGTACAGATTGGGAGCAATTGTTCCACAGAAAGGGCACAACAGACATGTGGAGGCTGTTTAAGGAGCAGTTGTTGCAAGTGATGTATAAATTTGTTCCTCTGAGACAGGTAAGAAGGGGTAAGATTAAAGGAGCCTTGGATGACGGGAACAGAGGTGCTTCTTGTCAAAAAGAAAAAGGCAGCGTACGTAAGGTGGAGGAAGCAAGGGTCTAGCACAGCTTTAGAGGACGACAGGCTTTCTCGGAAGGAGCTCAAAAGTGGATTGAGGGGGGGCCAGGAGGGGAGACAAGAAAGGTTTGGCAGGAAGGATTAGGGAGAACCCGAAGGCATTTCGCTCATACGTGAGGAATAAGAGAATGATCAGGGAGAAGGTAGGGCCGATCAGGGATAGCGTAGGGAACTTGTGCGTGGAGTCTGAGCAGATAGGGGAAGCCCTAAATGAGTTTTTTGCTTCGGTTTTCACTAAGGAAAGGGACCTTGTTGTGAATGAGAACTTTGAGGAGCAGGAAAACAGGCTTGAACAGATCAAGATTGAGGAAGTTGATGTGCTGGAAATTTTGGTAAACATTAAGATTGATAAGTCCCCAGGGCCAGACCAGATTTATCCTAGGTTGCTCCGGGAAGCGAGAAATGAGGTTGCTAAGCCACTGGCGAAGATCTTAGCTTCCTCACTCTCCCCGGGAGTCGTAATGGAAGATTGGAGGGAGGCAAATGTTCCTCTTTTCAAGAAAGGGAATAGGGAAATCCTGGAAATTACAGACCTGCCAGTCTTACGTCTGTGGTCAGCAAGGTTTTGGAAAGAATTCTGAGGGATAGGATTTATGACTATTTGGAAAAGCATAACGTGATTAAAGGGAGGCAGCATGGCTTTGAGATGGGCAGGTCATGCCTTACAAATCTTATTGAGTTCTTTGAGGATGTGACTAGAAAAGTTGATGAGGGTCGAGCAGTGGATGTGGTGTACATGGACTTCAGTAAGGCATTTGATAAGGTTCCCCACGGCAGCCTCATTCATAAAGTCAGGAGGTATGGGATACAGGGTGATTTGGCTGTCTGGATTCAGAGAGTGGTTGTAGATGGTAAGTATTCTGCCTGGAGGTCAGTGCTGAGTGGTGTCCCACAGGGGTCTGTTCTTGGGCCTCTGCTCTTTGTTGTTTTTATAAATGACTTGGATGAGGAGGTTGAGGGGTGGGTTAGTACGTTTGCTGATGACACAAAGGTTGGAGGTGCCGTTGATAGTATCGAGGGGTATTGCAGGCTTCAGCGAGACATTGACAGAATGCAGAGCTGGGCTGAGAAATGGCAGATGGAGTTCAACCTGGATAAATGCGAAGTGATGCATTTTGGAAGGTCAAACTTAATATAGGATTAAAGGCAGGATTCTCAGCAGTGTGGAGGACCAGTGGGATCTTGGTGTTTAAGTGCATAGCTCCCTCAAAGTTGCCACCCAGGTGGATAAGATTGTTAAGAAAGCATATGGTGTTTTGGCTTTCATTAACAGGGGGATCAAGTTTAAGAGCCACGAGGTTATGCTGCAGCTCTACAAAACCCTGGTGAGACCACACTTGGAATATTGTGTCCAGTTCTGGTCGCTCTATTATAGGAAAGTTGTGGAGGCTTTGGAGAGGGTGCAAAGGAGGTTTACCAGGATGCTGCCTGGACTGGAGGGCTTGTCTTACTCGGACTTTTCTCTCTGGAGAGAAGGAGGAAGAGAGGTGACCTGATTGAGGTGTACAAGGTAATGAGAGGCATGGTTGGAGGTGATAGCCAGAGACTTTTCCCCAGGGCAGGATTAACTGCCACAAGGGGTCACAGTGTTAGGAGGAAGGTATAGAGGAGACGTCAGAGGGAGGTTCTTCACCCAGAAAGCTGTGAGAGCATGGAATAGTTCACCAGTGGTAGTCGTGGAAGCGGAGTCATTAGTGACATTTAAGCGACTGCTGGACATGCACATGGACAGCAGTGAAGTGAGGGGAATGCAGGTTAGGTTATTTTATTTTTGGATTAGGATTATTCCACGGCACAACATCGTAGGCCAAAGGGCCTGTACTGTACTGTGCTGTGCTGTGCTGTACTTTTCTATGTTCGACAGTGGCATGATTCTAGAAACTCTCATGCCTTTCTCTGTGTAGCCTGTCCCAGGATCTTGGGTGTTGTCCCAGTCGAAGTGGTGGTTTTCCTCGTCCATGTGGATTGAGATGAGTGGGTACTGGTCGTGTCTTTTTGTCGCCAGTTGGTGTTCATGTACTCTTGTTAGTTTCCTTCCTATTTGTCCGATGTAGTGTTTCTCGCAGTCTCTGCAGGGCATCTTATAGATGATATTGGTCCTGTCCATGGACCCTGTCACTTCCAAACCCTAACCCAATCGCATGCTCACCCGATCCAAGGACCCACTCCCTGCCAGGGACAGGACCAACTTTATCTACAAGATCCCCTGCAGACACTGCAAGAAACACTACATCAGACAAACAGGAAGGAAACTAACTAACAAGAGTACATGAACACCCATTGGCTACAAAAAGACATGAACAAAACTCACTCATCTCAATGCACATGGACAAGGAGAACCACCACTTCGACTGGGACAACACCAAGATCCTGGGACAGGCTACACAGAGACTGGCACAAGATTCCTGGAAGCATGGCACGAAAGTAACAGGGTAGTTGTTATGGGGGCTTTAACTTTCCAAATATTGACCAATGTTATGGTTCAAGTACATTAGATGGGTCAGTTTTTGTCCAATGTGTGCAGGAGGGTTTCCTGACACACAGTGTGTAGATAGGCCAACAAGGGGCAAGGCCACATTGGATTTGGTACTGAGTAATGAACCAGGTCAGGTGTTAGATTTGGAGGTAGGTGAGCACTTTGGTGACAGTGACCACAATTCATTACGTTTACTTGGACGATGGAAAGGGATAGGTGAATAGTGCAGGGCAAAAGTTATAGCTGGGGGAAAGGCAATTAGGCAAGATTTAGGATGCATAGCATGGGGAAGGAAACTGCAGGGGCTGGGCACAATTGAAATGTGGAGCTTGTTCAAGGAACAGCTACTGCGTGTCCTTGGTAAGTAACTACCTGTCTGGCAGGGAGGAAGTGGTCGAGCGAGGAAACGCTAGTAAAGAAATTGAATTTCTTATCAAGAGGAAGGAAGCAGTTTATGTAAAGATGAGGCGTGAAGGCTCAGTTAGGGCACTTTAGATTCTTCCTGGCTAACTTGTAATTCTCAAGAGAGTGCTAAGAAGAGCCAGGAGGGGACGTGAGAAGTCTTTGGCAGGTGGGAGCAAGGAAAACCCTAAAGCTTTCTATAGGTATGTCAGAAACAAAAGAATGACTAGAGTAAGATCAGGGCCGATCAAGGACAGTAATGGGAAGTTGTGCATGGAGTCTGAATAGATAGGAGAGGTGCTAAATGAATATTTTTCATCTGTCTTTTTCCTTTTGTGAATACTATGTTGTCAAGGAGAATACTGAGATACAGGCTATTAGACTAGACAGGATTAAGGTTCATGAGGAGGTGGTGTTAGCAATTTTGGAAAATGTGAAAATAGATAAGTCCCCTGGGCCCGATGGGATTTATCCTAGGATTCTCTGAGAAGCCAGGGGGGAGATTGCAGAGCCTTTGGCTTCGATTTTT
This sequence comes from Stegostoma tigrinum, assembly GCF_030684315.1. NCBI lineage: Eukaryota > Metazoa > Chordata > Chondrichthyes > Orectolobiformes > Stegostomatidae > Stegostoma > Stegostoma tigrinum. Next base: position 2,194,008 of record NC_081385.1, read on the forward strand.
TATGTCATTATTGTCTACAGGAATAGTGCCAGAAGACTAGAGGATAGCAAATGTTGTCTCCTTGTTCAAGAAGGGGAGTAGGGACAACCCTGGTAATTACAGACCAGTGAGCCTTACTTCGGTTTTGGGTAAAGTGTTAGAGAGGATTTATCATCATCTAGAAAGGATTAATTTGATTAGGGATAGTCAACAGTTTTGAGAAGGGTAGGTCTTGCCACACAAACCTTATTGAGTTCTTTGAGAAGGTGACCAAACAGGTGGATGAGGGTAAAGCGGTCGATGTGGTGTACATGGATTTCAGTAAAGCATTTGATAAGGTGCCCCATGGTAGTGTATTGCATAAAATATGGAATCATGGGATTGAGGGTGGATTTAGCGGTTTGGATCAGAATTTGGCTAGCTGTAAGCCAGCAGAGGGTGGTGGTTGATGGGAAAATGTTCATCCTGGAGTTCAGTTACTAGTGGGGTACCACAAGGATCTGTTTTGGGGGCACTGCTGTTTGTCATTTTTATAAATGACCTGGATGAGGGCGTAGAAGGATTAGTAAAGGGTTAGCAAATTTGCAGATTACACTAAAGGCGGTGAAGTTATGGATAGTGCGAAAGGATGTTGCAGGTTATAGAGGGACATAGATAAGCTGTGGAACTGGGCTGAGAGGTGGGAAATGGAGTTTAACGCAGAAAAGAGTGTGAGGTGATTCACTTTGGAAGGACTGACAGGAATACAGAGTACTGGGCTAATGGTGAGATTCTTGGTGGTGTGGATGAGCAGAGAGATCTCAGTGTCCATGTGCATAGATCCCTGAAAGTTGCCACACAGGTTGACAGGGCTGTTAAGGCGGCATACGGTGTATTAGGTTTCACTGGTGGAGGGATCGAGTTTCGGAGTCATGAGGTTATGCTGCAGCTGTACAAAACTCTGGTGCGGCCGCACTTGGAGTATTGTGTACAGTTCTGGTCACCGCATTATAAGAAGGAGGTGGAAGCTTTGGAAAGGGTGCAGAGGAGAATTACTAGGATGTTGCCTGGTATGGAGGGAAGGTCTTACGAGGAAAGGCTGAGGGACTTGAGGCTGTATTTGTTAGACAGAAGAAGGTTAAGAGGCAACTTACATACAAGATGATCAGAGGACGAGATAGGGTGGACATTGAGAGCCTTTTTCCTGAGATGGTGATGGCTAGCCCGAGGGGACATAGCTTTAAAATTGAGGGGTGATAGATATAGGACAGAAGTCAGGGGTAGGTTCTTTACTCAGTAGTAAGGGCGTAGAATTCGATGCCTGCGATAGTAGTAGGCTCACCAACTTTAAAAGGGCATTTAAATGGTAATTGGATAAACAAATGGATGACAATGGAATACTGTAGGTTAGATGGGCTTCAGAGATAATGGGAACTGCAGATACTGGAGAATTCCAAGATAATAAAATGTGAGGCTGGATGAACACAGCAGGCCAAGCAGCATCTCAGGAGCACAAAAGCTGATGTTTCGGGCCTAGACCCTTCATCAGAGAGGGGGATGGTGAAGGGTCTAGGCCCGAAACGTCAGCTTTTGTGCTCCTGAGATGCTGCTTGGCCTGCTGTGTTCATCCAGCCTCACATTTTATTATCTTAGATGGGCTTCAGATTGGTTTCACAGGTTGGCGCGACAGAGGGCTGAAGGGCCTGTACTGCGCTGTAACGTTCTATGTTCTATGTTGAACACCCAGAATCCGAGCTACAAATCTACTTCAAAACCTTTAGAGCATCTATGGTTGTCACAGTGAGTGGGAATGGGACCCTGAGAATACCTACCATAATTTGGGGCACATCACTGCTAATTTATGGGTAGCCACCAAAACCGACAAATGCCTGGAAATGTACACCCACCTAATGGGCAGTAGGCCATCAGACCTGAAGCTGTTGAGGCAGTTAAAGAGATTGTGAAAGATTTGGAGAAACAAGGAGAGGGATATGATTCTTCTCCCTGCTCCAAGAGAGGGATAGAAACACGTGGTCAAGTTAAGGAAGAGTCATTACAGGGGCCAGATGTGAAATGCACGTTTGCAGATGGGACACAGAACCATGGTAGGCTGTGGCTAATTTGAAAAGGGAGCTTTTAGCAGGAGACGGGATAGAAAGCGGTCAGAGTTTAAGTGACTGCACTAAAAGTACTTACTGCAGCCCTAAACTTAGGAAGAGGGCAAAGGGTTAACATCTACACAGACAGGTGTGCCTTCAGTCTAGTCAGTGACTACATGATGGAATGGGCAAACTGAGGTTATGTTCCTTCCAACGTTAGTGTAATCCAGCATGAGAACCCAGTGGCTGCAGCGACTGAACCAAAAACAGCAGTAATTAACATCAAAGCACAGAGGAAAATTTGAACACCAGAGCAGAAGGGGAATAGTTATGCAGATAGTGCAGCAAAAGCAATGCTAGAACAGACAGTGAGAGCCTTAGCAGATAAGAGGCAGCAGAAAGCCAGAGATAATTGGAACATTTTAAATTTACAAGTGGCAGCTAGTTCAGAAGAAAAAACAGGACAGATAAAAGATGGGGCAATGTTAGGATCAGATGATATTTGGATAAAAGATGACAAAGTGGTAGCCTGCACATTCTGCCAGCAGGCATAATGTAGTGTTGGCCATGGGTTAGTACACATTGAGAAATAATGATACAGTTGATAATAGAAAAGAATGGGAAGAGACATAACCATATTTTGGCAGCAATGTGCTACATGTGCACAGAGAGAACCAGGGCTGGGAACTAAAATTAAAATGAGCCATCAATCCCATCTAATGGGGCCATGGAACACATTCAAATGGATTCCACAGGGCCACTCCCACAAAGTCAGAAGAAGAAATACTGTCTGGTCATCGCTGAGCAGTTTACCAGATGGGTGGAAGCTTTCCCCACAAAAGACTGTATTGCAACCTCAGTGGCAACAAAATACTGACAGCGTAAATAATACCCAGGTGGGGTGGGGTGGGGGGAATCCCCCTACAAGTAGATTCAGACCAAGGGACCTGCTTCACTGGCAAGTGCCTTAAGGAAGTACATAAACTACTGGGAGTAACAGAAAGGTATCATATCCCCTGCCACCCAGAGAGCTCAGGGATGGTACAGAGAATGGCTAGAACACTGAAAAAACGCTCTGACTAAAGCCATGATAGAAGGGGTTAAATGGAACTTTTCCCTACCAGTCATTCTAATGGCCCAGAGGACAATGCCCTCTCGGACGACTGGGGTAAGTCCCTTTGAACTCATGACAGGATGAACCATGACACTCTCCCAGGACCTAATCATGATGGACAGCAGGGAAGAGAACAGAAGTGACTAACAGCAAAAGACAAGCCCCTCGAAATCCCTCTGAGAATCTACACAGTTCATGGACAGGCATGAGGCCAGCAGCTTGTTAAGAACTGAGTCTGAGGGCCACCCACAACAAACAGAAATACCAGCCCAGGATCAAAGCTTCTGGTAAAAATAATCCCAAACGAAGGAGCCTAGTCCCCCAGTGGGACCTCACTAGGTAACAGAAGCACACTTATTAACGAAAATGGAATTGGTAAATGGAGACATTCTAGACAGCTGAGAATATAGTGCTTAATGGGGCGACTGTCCAGCTGGCTAGTCTCCCCCTCCCAGGTTTAGAGGGACCTCATCTGTACAAACTAAACAGCAGGAACAGTTTCCTCACCCCAGGACAACAACCACAACAGATTAAGGTTACATGTAAATGAGAGATACAGTTGTGTTGTAAAGACTAATTCAGAACATTGCTGACATTAATAAGAGTATGAAAATGCTAATCCTGAGGCTCCTCCTACTTTTGGTCCTATCGGAGGCTGATAGGTGAGTGTGATAAGAGGAATTTGAACGTTAATGTTTTTATGCTTATCACATGCGTATGCTAGAGAGCTTACTGTTTCCAATTGTTGGGTCTGCACTTGCCCATACGCTCTAAAAAGGAGGGAGACCAATGCGACACATCGCTTTTAATGCTTCAGAATTAACTGAATGGGTAACAAGACAGAATGGCTCAAAACAGGGAGATAGAGATGGGCGTCCAATCGCGGGAGGTATTTACTAAATACTGACCAAGAAATGGCACAATGGAAACCAGAGTATAACCTGAACAAAAACTTTACAGGATGATACCAACCCAACGACACAACCTCATGACCGCCATCCTTCATCACGCTGGCTAACACATCAGGGAGAGGGAGTCCTGATGGCTTGATCTGTCCAACGAGAATTGAAAACCAAACATCAGGAACACCCATGGGACTTAGCAATTGGACCCAGAGTTATATATACCTTCTCCCAGAACCCATTAGGGCACTCTGTGACTACAGCATCCCTAAATGTGTCTTTCCTCACACACGGTGGCCCTAGCCTCCTGGCCTTCAGGCATCTCACGAGTAACAGAACATTCCAACACCACCAGTACCCTGTGATCATTACCGGATTCATCCCATACAACAGCAACTAATGTGCATGGGCACAGAGCCTATGCCTGGCTACTTCCAACCTGGGTTATATTACTGGGCCTACATGGTACCATTCATATGCCACACAAGTGTCCCTCCTACAGGTGATGCCACGATGACAAAAACATGCAATTTCAGGAGTAGATTCACTCCTCTCCATTTTCTTACCCTGGCACAGCACAGACAAGTCCTCCAGATTTTCTATCAACTTGGTTAAAGTCTTAGAGCAAATGGCCAATGACTCCTCACGAACTTTAAAATAAATGCAGAAACGCCAAACGAAGCATAACATTATAGAACAGAACTGCCCTCAACATGATGTTAACCAAGAATGGAGAAACTTGTGCACTCAAATCAGAAAAGATGAGTGTACATACATCCCCGATAACTGAGAAGCAATTACTGATCCAGCTGACCACACCCAAAAATAAGTGGATAAACTCAAGACAGCCTCCCTCTTCAACTCTTTGGAGTTGGGCAACAGGGTGGATGGGATCCCTTGGGGCACCCATTGCACAGAGAGTAGTAATGTTTGTTGTAATACTATTGATGTTACATTGTTTTTGTCTTGTAAAATAAAAGATGATCACATAATGAAGACGACGACAACTGCAGAGGAGCCACGGACCAAGGGACTGACCCTACTACAAACCAAGCCAGGCTATTAATGGAACGACAAAAAAAAAGGATCATGGATGCAACATAATTTGGTGAAAAATACTCTTTGAATTTGCCTTGGACGTTTGACCTCTGATTTGGATAGCATCAATTTCTAGTGGCCCTGCAGCCATGATGCGGCCTTGGGCTTGGGGATCCATACCTGGCCACATTAGGTGACTTGTACCTGAACGCTCTAAGCAGCCCATATATGCTTACCAGATAGCAGACATAAGCTAAGCAAAACTGAGCAGCCTGCTCACGCAGTGAAATACAACACCAGAAGTGGTAGAAGTGGACAGAAGTGCTAGAAACGTCAGTAAAAAAAAAAAGAGCATTCCCACCCGAGACGGTTCTAATAAAAGGATGTCTCAGGAGAGGTAAGTGGCCAATCCCAGCTTTAATAATGAAAGGAGGACTGTCATAACATTAAGGGGCTGGATTAGGTCCTATAGCAGCTGCAGAGTTAACAGCTAAAGTTACTTTGTAGTAAATAGTTGCCTCTTTGAAGCTACCAACAATATTAAATAGTTTCTAGCTAAAAATGCTCTAATCAATGAAGTTGGTTTCAATACATAACCAGGATAGAATATAAGCTTAGACATAGTACGAATTGCAGATGCCCGAAATGTCAGCTTTCCTGCTCCTCTGATGCTGCTTGGCCTGCTGTGTCCATCCAACTCTACACCTTGTTCTCTTAGAATACAAGCTTAAATGTTTAAGGCTTGTATGTGAAGCTTAACTAGCCTTAGGAGACACCTCTTCTGCCCGGAACAAGATAGATTGATCACAACCTGTCAATTACAACATGCTGACAGAAGTAGTTGTATAACATTACACTTCCAATCAACTTTATAACAGAAATTAAACTTACAGCAGTTAATTAAAACTGACACTTCATAATGTAAAGAGAGAGTTGGGACAGTAGGAAATTAAGAGGAACTGAATGTGATACAAGACAGCACCAAAATACAATGGGTAATAGAATTTGAGATGCTCTTACAGATTAGGAAGCCAGAGAAAGGCCCGAAGGAGTTCAGCCACTAAACATTTGGAATGTGATATGAATAGGATGAAAATTAAGATCCCACGGCCAGGAGACTACAATGTCTAGCTAATACCATAAGATCATGGGAACCTAAGGCTGTCCATGGATGTGTCCATCACTGATTAGATATCCTACAGGATTGGGTGTTTGAATTAGGGGGCAGGACGTTGTACTCGATTGTCACAAAATGTTTAAAAATGCTGTATTACTTTGTAAAAGCACAGGGTGTATTATTGATCTATCTTCCAGAGTCAGATTTATGGAAGATCTTTAAACCATCTCCCTGCACAAACCAGTTTCTGCTGGAATAAACACCTTTCACTTTGCCCAAATCCTGCCTGCCTCCAGAGTTTCTGTCCCAGGCCAGAAAAACACTCCTACTGTGGTCACAACAATATATTTGCGATTGGGGTGCAGAAAAGAAACAGACTAAGAGAAAAGGTATGAAACAAAAGTGTTCTAGGAGACATTTCAGGTGAGACATCAAAACAGAGTTTCTCAGTTCAGATGCATCATATTTAGGGATGTTCCTTAGTTAGTGGTCAGCCAAAACACAGGTACTGCCCTACATTACTTCCAATAGCCAGTCACATGTTCATGAATCACTTGAAGTTCCTGACCACTAATTTTGCTCAAATTGGTCCGAACAAAAGAAAAGATTTGCTGTTTCACATGTCTAATGTCAAATTAGAACACAAACTACTGGCAACAGACATACGCAGATGGCACACGTGATTTAAAATTTTACTTTCATTTCCCCACCAACCTGCAGTCAAGGAAAAACGTTCATAGACAGGTGTTGGCATGCTCCTAACCCTATTCAAGGGAGACTTTAAAACAAAAGATGTGTTTGCAAGCTTCAAAAGGCATCCATGCCCTTAAAAGCCTGATAAGGGCAGAGGAGGACCCTTCAAGAAATAAAAAGTACTGTCATAGTCATTGAGCTATACAGAATGGAAGCAGGCCCCTCAGTCCAGCTTGTTCACTTCCACCAGATATCTTAAATTATTCTAGCCCCATTTGCCAGCATTTGGCTCATATCCATTGAAACCCTTCCAGAAGCCTTTTAAATGTTGTAATTGTACCAGTCTCCACCACTTCCTCTGGCAGCTCATTCCATACATGCACCACCCTCTGGAAAAAATGTTGCCCCTCAGATCCCTTTTAAATCTTTCCCCACTCACCTTAAACCTATACCCTCTAGTTTTGAGCTGACCCAGCTTGGGCAAAGACTTTGGACAGAGTGAACTAGCCATGCCCCTCATGATTTTATTAACCCCTAACGTCATCCCTCAGCCTCTGACGCTCCAGGGAAATAGACCCAGCCTATTCAGCCTCTCCCTGTCACTCAAACCCTCAAACCCCAGCAACATCATTGTAAACCTTTTCTGAACATCCTTCCTATAGCAGGGAAACCAGAATTGCATGCAGTATACCATAAGTAGTCTAACTAATGCCCCATACAACCACAACATGACCCACCAACTCCTATACTTAATGCACTGAAAGGCAAGCATACCAAATGACTTCTTCACAATCCTATCCATCTGTAATTCCACTTTTAAGGAACTTGCATTCCAACATTTCATTGGACAACCTTCTGGACCTTAAGCGTACACCTTGATTTGCCATTCCAAAATACAGCACCTCATTTAATTTAAACTCCATCTGCGACACCTCAGCCCACTGGTATATCTGACCAACGTCCCCTTGTAATGAGATAACCTTCTTCACTGGCCACTACACCTCCAAGGTCAGTGTCACTTGCAAATAAACATGCCTCGTATGTTCACATTCAAGTCATTTATATACATGCCTTAAAAAAACAAAACAGCAGACCCGGCACTGATCTTTATGGCACAACGCTGGTCATGGGCTCCAGTCTGAAAAGCAACCTTCAAGCTAGTTCTGTATCCAAATAGCAAGTGTCTCTGCCTGCTCCTGTCCCACTGAATTTATTTCCCATTATTTTGACTCCATTTTCTCTCCCCGGTCCAGGAACTCCCCACCTACGTACACGACACCACCCATGCCCTCCACTTCCTCTAAAACCGGTCCTCAACACCTCATCCTCAACATGGACATCCAGCCCCTATATACTTGCATTCGCCATGCAGATTGCCTAAAAGCCCTCTACTTCTTCCTCTCCCGCATGCCCGACCAGTCCCCCTCCCCTTATCTGCCTTACTGAACTCGTCCTTCAACTCCTCCAACTTCCTACAAAGGGGGTGGCCATGGGTACTTGCATGGACCCAAGCTATGCCTGCCTCTTGTAGAATATGTGGAACAATCCCTCTTCTGCAGCTACAATGGCACCACCCCCCACCTCTTCCTCCGTTACATTGATGACTATTGGCACTGCCTCATGCTCCCACAAGGAGCTCGAACAGTTCATACACTTCAACACCTTCCATCCCAACCTCAAGTTCACCCGGACCATTTCCAACACATCCCTCACCTTCCTGGACCTCTGTCTCCATCTCCAGCAACAACCTGGAAACTGATGTTTATTTCAAGCCCACCAACTCCTGTAGCTACTTAGAATAACTTCCTCTCACCCAGCTTCCCGCAAGAATGCCATCCCCTATTCCCAATTCCTTCACCTCCACTGCATCTGCTCCCAGACATCTCGGATGTCCTGTTTTTCTAGGACTGCAATACCCTCTCCAGTGTTGAAAACACCAACACATCTCTCATTTTTCCCCCTGCACCTCAACCCTCACACCACCTCCCCTAAATAACAATAAAGGCAGAATTCCCCTTGTCCTCATATCTCCCTCAAGCTCCGGATTCAACGCATCATTCTTTGTCACCCACAATCTGACCCCACTACCAAAGGATATTTCCCACCCCACCCATATCTGCCTTCTGGAGGGACTGCTCTCTCCATGACTCCTTTGTCTGCTCTACACTCCTCAGTAGCCCTATCCCCACCCTGGCACTTTTCCCTGCAACTGCAGGAAGTGCTACACCTACCCCTACACCTCCCCCATCATAGAGCAAAAGAAAACCTTCCACATTTGTTTAATGTTCACCTGCACATCCGCTAATTTCTAAATTGTATCTGCTATGCCTATGTGGCCTTCTCTACACCGGGGAAACCAAGCAGAGGCTTGAAGACTGCTTTGTGGAGCATCTACACTCGGCTTGTGACAAACAACAACTCCCAGTCCTGAATCACTTCAACACCCCTTCTTGGATGACACATCCATCCTGGGCCTCCTCCAGTGTCACAAAAACGCCACCCGAAGGCTGGCAGAACAGCAACTCATATGCTGCTCGCAACCCAATGGTCTCAATGTAGACTTAAGCTACAAAATCTCCTCACCCCGATCTCATCCCAAGACCAGTCCATCTTGTCCCCACTTCCATGACTTGTGTCTTCCCTCCCTCCTCACCTGACCAACCCCCATCCCAAATTCCCTCCATACCCTCACCTGTACTGGCTTCATTCCCACCTCCTTCACCTGTTTGTCTTCTCTCCACCTTATCTGCTCCTCTATCCACCCATCGCCTCCTCCTATTTTATAGTCCCATTTCCCTCCCCATTTCTGAAGGGTCTAGACCTGAAAAAAAAATCAACTTTCCTTTTACTCTGATGCTGCCTGGCCTGTGTTCATCCAGCTCCACACCTTTTTAGTTGCATCCAGCTAGCTAGTTCTCCTTGTATTCCTTGGGATCTAACCTTGCTAACCAATGTGCCATGCAGAACCTCGTCAAACACCTTACAGATCACATCCATTGCTGTGCCTTCAATCTTGACACTTCTTCAAAGCTCAATCAAGTTGGTGAGACTATCTATAACACAAAAAAAACCAATGTTGACTCTCCCTTACAATCCTTGCATTTCCAAAGATATGTAAATCCTATCCACTTAATTCCTCCCAACAACTTGCCCACCAGTCAGGCTCAGGTCTATATTTTCCCCTGGATTTTCTTTCCCACTTTTCTTGAATAGTAGCACCACGTTAGCTATCTTCCAGTCTTCTGGCACCTCACCTGCAGCTATTGATGATACAAATATCTCAGCAAGGCAATCACTTCCCTGACTTTCCACAGTCCAAGGATATACTTGATCAGGTCCCAGCGATTTATTCACCCGTGTTTTAAGACACCCAGCACTTCCTCTGAAAAAAATCTATATTGCAAGAAGTCATTATTTATTTCCCCATCTTCCAGATCTTTCTTCAAGGGGCAATATAGTCATTGAGTCTCCTGCAATTCCACAGACAAGCAAACATGCCAATCTCTAAAGGGTCTCCATTCTCTCCTTTTACTCATCCTTCGTGTACTTGTAGAATCCCTTTGGCCAAAACTATGTTCTCTTTTTGCCCTCCTGATTTTCCTCTTAGATATACTTCTACTGCCTCTATACTCTAGGGATTTACTTAATCCCCACTGTCTGTACCCGACATTTTTCCTCTATTCTTATCAAAACCTCAATTCATCTAGTCATGGATCATTCCCTACATCTACCAGCCTTACCCTTCATCCCAACAGGAACACACTGTCTCTGGGCTCTATTTCATTTTGGAAGGCTTCCCCTTTTGAAGCCACCCTCAGTCAACTTCAGATGTTCTTGCCTAATACTGACAAAATTGGCCTTCCTTCCATTTAGATGCAGTCTACCCGTCCCCATAGTTTTTAAGTTTGAGAATTAGTCACTGGTCCTTCAGGTACTTGTCTTGCCTTACTTCCCAAAAGGAGGTCAGGTTTTGCACCTTATAGTACATCCACAGTTAATCAAAATTTTCTACAACACAAATGCCTCTTCAGCCAAGCCATGAAATACTATGGCAATTGTAAATTGATGTTTGTAAAGTTAAAATCCCGTAGCATAACCACCACCTTATTCCAATGATAATGGAAATCTTACAAATGTTTCACAATTTCCCACTGACTTTGGAGAGGGGGGGGGGGGGTTGGGTTGTATAGTACTAGCTGAATAAAGTGACCATCCTTTCTTAGTTGTACCCATATTTTCCCAGGAAAAGCGTTCAGGGAAATTTTCTCCTCAGGTGTGGCTGTAATATCATCCCTAACCCAAAAGTGACCACACGTGTTTCACACAGCAGTTAACAGAAAATTAAAACAGCCCAAGTCAGTCCAGAGGGGATAACAAGGGGAGGAGGGAATAATCAGGTTATGGAAGGTGACCAAAAGCATATTAAAAATTGTCTTTGATTTAGAAGAGGAGAGGGACATTAGGCAGAGCACGTTACTTGCCCTAGACAGGAGGTACTACATTGTGAACTCTTGTACTATGGTTGTATTGTCAAACATTTCAGCATCTCTAGCTGATGCTGCCAAAGGCAACCACTTTGTCCCAGAACAGTCAACTTTGCAGACCAAACATTAGTTTGCAGAAAAAAAGCTTTACTGAACCACTGGATCCAAACAAAAAACACACACAAGAGAGATTCCAGTGAGATTTATTTAAATGAACAAAATGCAACTGGAGCTTTCTTTTAAACAATCCCTCAACTCATTCTGAATAAGCATTCAAATCATTTCACAACCAGTCCACATAGCATCAGCCTTAAAGTAAAGTTCTGGTATGAAAGTAAAGTTTTCTTTTAGTTCACTGGAATATTCAGAGCCAATTACACCCACAATAGGGAACCAAATCTGTGTTCTATTTAAATAGACTCTTCTTCATATCCATAAAGGAACACTATTCACTTAAGTGTTCCATCTAACAGTCCTAACATTTCAGTGTCCTTAATGCAAAGGGTTTGAGATTATGCTTTTTAAGACACCAATTTAAGAATCTTTGTTCAAATTGGGGATACTTAATTTTTCTTGAACACTGAAATGGGACAGGTTTGCCCTTAGTTTTTAGTCCTAATCCCATTGACCATCCCAACCCCCCACTTTGGTAAAGATCCATATGGCATTATTTGAACTCTGTTCAACAACCCACAACCTTGACCCCTCCCCCCTCCCAAAAAGGACTACATCTGCACAATGAAAGGAGTTCTATATTCCAATTACTTCCCCACCCACCCAAAGAGAACTTAAGTATAAGTATGCAAGGTGTCCAATTATCCAGGTCAAAATAACTGATGCTAGGATGGTCCTGATGGCCATTAACAAAACTGCTTGCTCAGATGGTCGTACTTGGCAGACAGTTGGAGTTTTCAAATCACTTTTCACCATTAAATTTATCATGTTTTCAATTGCTTGGTTTTCATGCAGATGAAGTCCTCTGAACAGCAGAATTATCTACCCTCCATTCCCCACCCACCCAAACAAAACAGAATGAGATGACTTGGTCACTTTATGCGTGAAGGGCTCAACTGATGATACTTTGAGCCAGTGTTTACCTACTTCACACATCAGAAATGCACTACGGAGGACAAGGGAAAGATGCTCTCATCTCATTCCATATTTAAAAAGTTTTGGCCCCCTCCCAAAATAACCCTCGTTATATCCCCAGGAGCCAGTTACTGCTTTAAAAAAAAACTTAGTGAATAACTACAACACAACCCTTTTGCAGGATTATCCCATTGTTAAAAAGATGCTCATCAGCAAAGGCAATGGCTGCTGTTCTTCATTTAGGTAGTATCTTTTTGTGAGCTGTATCATGACCAAGTTCTTAAAACAGTTTGGTGTAGGCACCTGCTGCTATCTGCCTACATCACTGGCTTTTATAGTCAGAAAATCATTGTTAAGGCAGAGATGTGATTACACACTTGACTCAACAATGGAAGTTACAAAGCATCTTTCCCTATCAAAACAAAATTTGCATACTCCGGCATAGTCTCGCATTCCCCAGATAGCCACCAACACCAGTAGCTACCAAGGGGATAGTCTAGTAAATTGCCAACCCTCACAGGAGAGGCCAAGAGTTAATACTACTACATATTTTCAACTTTATCTGTGCTTCGGTAGGGATCGTTGAACCATGGCACCAGGCTTGTTTGTTAATGATGGCAGTGTGTACGCTCAAAGTCCAACACATTTGTGTCTGATGTGCACACTGCCGTCGGCTCTTTATTTACAAGACGAGAAGTGAGTGTGTGGAACGATCCCTTCACCTTTTATCCACGGACGAAGAAAGCTGCAGCACAAGAGCAACATACTATTTTTGGTCAATTCCTTTAACTTTCATCTACACCCATCCCAACCTCCCCCCTCCCACCCACCCACCCGAACACCCACCTGCTGCAATCATATCTGCTTTTACATGAAGTACCTGCAGAACAGGCGGTATTTTCATAGCTGGTACCCGTGCTCAAGTCTTAACACAGCTTTCTGTTACTGACACTTATCTTACAGCATTTTAAATCTTGTAAACCCTATAATCTTTTGCACATTAACAAAACGGAAGTCTGTCAGAGAGGCACCTGCACATACCCAAAATTCCACTCCTCAAAAAGTGCAAGTTTGTTAAAAGTCAAAATGCTGATTTACAATAGTTGGCAACATAATGCACAAAAATGTTCACTGTACACCATTTGTGCAAAATGCCTATTCATGTATGCTTTACACTTTAATATGGGACTCTAGTCCTGAAAAGAGTCTGCATTTTTCCCAAAGCAATTCCCAAATGTGTAAGAGAAATGAGTGCTCATTTCACAAAGTGGAAAGAAATTAAATGCTGGAAGAATCCAGTGTTCTTTCATGGACTCCCCAGACAACAAAACCAAATGAGAATTTTGAGAATGAACTACCAATCCAACACCCCAACAAGCCAGCTCCAGGATTTATGGACTTTTGGGTGTTCGTCAGTGGTAAATAATTATAACTAGACTTACGAACTTAATACTATAGCTTCAATGTGATCATTTCTTCCAGGTGTTCAAATTACAAGGTCTTGCTCCCTTGTCCTCAAATACACAGGTTAGTGGAAAATTCCTTCGGGATCACAGACTACTGGTCCTTGACTAGCAGTTTATTTCAGAACTAAAGATTCTTCCACCTACCATACTGGATTTGGATCACAGATTATCTTAAAGTTTGAGCGTGTGGGAGTTGATCAGAAGTACAGGTGCCTCTGAGACAGCAGTTACTAAGGCTGGAGGTTATTAGCAATCTTTTCTGCCCTATTGCTTCACACTGCCTGTACATCAGGCCAATCTGCCAGCACACTGTGAGGGGCACAGCTACAGGCAACATTAAAATAGATTACAGACATTAATGTACAACCAAAAAAAAGCCTAGTACAGTTCCCAAGCTGTTTACCTTCAAGCCTTGAAATTTACGTGGAGAAATTAGCATTCTATAGACAAAGTGTGGTTAAACTTTAATATCCCTTACAGTTCAAAGAATCTGGCTTTAAAAAGGTACATCATTACCAATACTTAAAAGGGTTCAAAAAGTAGAGGTAATGGCATCCTATCTTTTTCAGAATTAGAAATTTCAGAACTGTCAATGAATCTAGTCTTTAAATTAGGTTTGCCTAAAAAATAGTTTAAGAGCTGAATGCGATTGTTGTCTACAGATGCTGGTTTGTATTTGGGGGGGGGGGGGGGGGGGGCAGGTGAAAAAAAAAAAGGGTGGAGGAGAGAAACTTCATGTCTAAAGTTACACAGTTCAAGAAGCACATGTTCCAGACATCCAGTTCTCACATTAAAAATTAGTAAATTTGATTCAGAACTACTGATGTCTGTACTGGTTTCTGCAGGAGCTAATTTTGCATTACATACCAAAATCACAACTGTGACTTCGCTTATCGATGGCTCATGGTTAAAATTTAAGCTTCACCAGATCACCTCTATTTGGTCAAACTATGCCAAACTGGAAAAAAAAGTGCAGAAACAAGGGAGTAAAAATGGGTAACCTTTGGTTTTTCTATTTTAACAAACAAACACACCCACAATTCAACAAATTACACGAACAGGAATCTATACAAACCATGAAGGGTGGAAATAAGGTTTTAGTGAAAGGTATAGATAGCCAATTTTAAAAAGGGTACTCAGGCTGCCTTAGGAAGGGACTGTAGCAGCTACAGAACATGTAGGTGCTCTTCAATCCTTGCAGTTGAAGCTACAATGGGCATCCACAGCTTGCAGTTGGAAAACACAAAAGCAACAGCTGGTTGGGTAACTCAAAGGCTTTTATCTTAACTTCACTACTTTTAGACCAGTGCACGTCTGCAGCAGATGATGTCTTAACATTTTAAGAGGCATTTCACCATCAAGTATTTGGGGTCCATGAAGATTTCATTATAACTACTGTACCCAAAGTGTTCAATGCAGGAAAGAGATCTGCCTCCTTTGTCACCTGTACCCGGTTACCAACTCCCAGCTATAGAATGCTAGCAGGTCTTTTACACTATGATCAGAAATCAGCTACAATGCTGGCGTTGTATGCAACAGTGCCCCTCACAGCTTGAGCTTCACAGCAACATCCTACACATTCCCTACCAGCCCCAGTAACTAATTTTTTTATATCAAAGGTAACAAGATGATAGAAAAAACCTATTTACATGTTTACAGGTGTATACACATCAATCTTCTGTGGGACACACTTCATCTTGCTGTCAGAAGGAAAATAGATGCCTGTGTTAAGAAGTCCCCGAGTCAGAGTGTAGTTGCTGCAGGACAGTCTACATTCAAGTCTAAGGGAGGGGGGATTCTTTATCTACCCCCCCCCCCCCCCACTTTGGTGGGGGGGGGGGGGGGTGAGGAGAGGAGGGAAAGAGGAGAAAGAAGAGAATGGGACGGATGGAGGATGGGGGTTCTTTAGTGTTCTGCTAGGGTCATGCTTGGAGTTGTCTGGCCAACCGCCAAAAAAAAAATTTAAAAATGCACAATGCAAAGCTTTCCTTCTGAGCGCAAAGTCAACAAAATTAGCCCCAACATATTTAACATATATACATCAAGATGACATCTCATCTGGAGTTCCAGCTCAACTTCTCCAAGAAAAATAGTCCCCTTTGTAAATTAAAATATCTAAAACCTTGCAGAATTGTCTTCTCTTCTTTGACCCCACCCACCCCCCACCAAATACATTCCACTTAACACTCACCAATGGAAACAAATGAAGTTAATGTAACATAAACCTCCCTCCCAACCCAGACAAATAAATGACAGATGGCTATAATCTAGGGATGGTATTCATATGGTCCTGCATCACCGTAAGGCACTTTATACAAATACCATAAAAACTTGGTAGCCTAAGACTGATGAGTACATGTACTGGGAGAAGTTGAGAAGCCATCAGATGAATATCCTGGTCAGTGGCTTCAGCAAAAACAAAAAAGATAAAATGGAGGGGGAAAGAAGAAGAGGAGGAGTCAAAGTGTGCTGTTCGCTGCTCAGTTCAGCTCTTCAGTGCTGCTTAGTCTAGAACCCCCGTGCCAGTTAGTGCAATAGTTGTCCACTCCCTGCACACAGTGCAAACCATTGAGCTCAGGAAGAAATGGTCCTTCACAAAAATCTGGGAACTACACTTTGTGTCATCAAATGAAGGAAAATAATGATGTTGTCTTAGACAAATAAAAGAGAAGGGTATCCCAAGAAATGATGTGTTCCAGACCAGGCCAAAAAATATTCTCAGTTTCTGTATTCCGTGATCGGTGCCTGCAAATGCAATAGAAAAAATTAGATCAGAATGCAGAATTAGAAAAAAGGTGCTGGTTAAAAATGGCTAATAGTTTTAAAATGGCATCATCCACCCCTTCAGAGTACAGTCACTTCCTCCATTTCCATCCTTGCTTCCCTCCAGCTGCAGTACAAATATTTGATGGCCCTTAGTGTCAGAAGGTGATGTATCACATGGTTTTCTATCATATACCCCCAAAACAAAGTCTCACTTCAGTAATCACCAAAAAGGAATTAAACTTCCTAAATATAGCCTGAAAAATCCTAAACTCTAATTAGAACATTTTTCCTTAAAAAAAACACTGAAAATTAGCTGCTAGGATTCCAAAGCTTGTTGAAACAAGATATGGAAGACTGGCTGATCATTGGCTATTGTTCCACAGCAACAAATCAGGAAAATTAGGAGGACAGCATCTATTAATCTTTGTTCAGTAGCATATCAAAAAGTGATAACTGTAAAGGAAGCTTGCTAATGTTACACCAGTTAAGACTGATACTAGAGCAACTTGGTACGTCAGGACTGGTCAGCTGAGAAGAGGAAATATGATTTTTTCCTTTGGACTGAAAATACAATAAAATATTTGCATGCATCAAATGGTCAGCTAATGTGGAGTTTCAATTCAACCTCTTCACAGATCTTTGCAAAATTAATTCAGAATTGGGTTTTTGCAGTTTTCCTCATCCCATCTTAGTTCTGACATTTAGAACTCATTTTTCTATTTGGAGCTGGTTTTCATCTTTTTTCCCCCCCCCACAGTTGAGTCATTTGGCACAGAATCAGAGACTTGCCCAAAAATGGACTTCTGGGGGAAAAAGGTCTATTCTCCACCTACTGGTGACTATTAGGAAATGGAATTGACCTAGACTCCAATGTCTGCAGCCTGCCTCCTTCATCACGAGCAGTGTATACCATAGGAAAGCTTTTAAAGAACACAATTTAATAGTATGCTATTGCAGCCTATTCACTTAGAAAACCTTAAGGGTATGGAAAGTCTAACTGATCACTGCCCACTTGCTAAGTTTTGTTGAGAACTCACCAACTTGTTTGCAGCATTACTGTTTATCCTCCCCATCTGGCTCACTGTGGTACTCTGCAACGTACAGACTCTTGTCAATGCTCCCAGGGATGGGCTTGATCTCTGTTCCGAGTTGCTCCTCAATGGCCTTTAGATTAAAACGATCATCGTATGTGATGAGGTTGATTGCCAGCCCCAGATGGCCAAACCGTCCTGCAGACAAACATTTAAAAGCAAACATTCCTCAAGACAAAAAAAAAATAGATACCTACAGCAGTGGTAACGCCTCAACCTTGGGGCAGAAGGTGTGGGTTCAAGACATGTTACTACATACCTGAATAGATTGATTAAAGTATCTAAACTGGCATTGAGAATTCACAGTTTAGAACATCTTCCCCATTATAAAGCATACAGGAGTTACGTTGCAGAACTATACAATGAGGCCTGCAACAATGGCTTGAAATCAGTTTAAAGACTGGTGTGAATCCCAATCCAACAGTGGACCAAAGAATAGAGCGTGCAGGACAGAGGGGTGGGCACACTGGTAGTGGTGTGGACGCAGCAGCAAGACCACAAAGCACCAGAGACACACAACAGTATGCCTGCAAAGCATGGATGCAGCAGGGGTGGCAGGGCTACCCGGACGGGAAGGACTGGCCCGGGCCGACATGCACACAACAAAATAGGCAAACCCATTCCCGAAAGGAGAGAAGCGAACTTAGCAGAAGCCTCAGCATACGGTAACCTCCTGGGAAATGGAGAGCATCACGTTCTTATTTCTAAGGAAATAAATAGGCTTCACTCTCACCTGATCTGCCAATTCGATGTAGATAGGTCTCTGCAATCTTTGGGAAATCAAAGTTTATTACAACATTCACAGCTTGGATATCAATACCACGAGTGAACAGATCTGTTAAAAAAAAAGTTAGGAAAAAGGCATTTGGCTAAAAGAAAATCTGCCTTGAAAATTCAGTGTACAAAAACCAGAGTTCAGTCAGAGGAACCATTCTCCCCTTCCCTGCTAGGGTTTATCTAGTTTGGCCCAACTGCATTATTTGCGTTCATTAAACCCTCCAAACTGAGAAACAAACTATAGATGAGATCACTCAGTTTCCTTGATTTGAAGGTTTTTAGGTTTTTAAACTAAACATAGATATATGGGCAAAAATATGCTAACTGCCTGAGCAGTGTTATAATTCACAACAATGTAAAAAACCCAGTTAGGCCTGTACGCACATTTTCCTCTGAAAGACCCCAATAGGCAACTCAGCCTCTTGGTGCAGTGAGAGGAAGGATTAACTTTCCCTGAAGATTTTCCTTCCTTTGACTGAAGATACATCCAAGAAAAATGCGGAACTCCAATTCAAGAACAGCCAAACAAAATTCTCACTTTGCAAAGCTGATTATAAAAAGATTATGGGAAGTTTAGTACATACCAGTGCAAACCAAATTGCGACACATGCCATTTCTAAAATCATGGAACACACGATTCCGATGCTCCTGCCAAAATAAAAATTAACTCATCTCAATAAAAGGAAGGGTTAAATCTTCACGATAAAGAAAACATTTCAGAAATACCTTTTACAGGTGTTGTTATACAGGACAGTTGGGAGTCAGTTTTTAAACATCCCATGATCAACTATCCTCCTGACAAACTAGGAAAGCACACTAAGTGCTCAAGGATGCTGGGTGCCCATTGGATTATAGCCTCATGAAGCTGAGCACACAAAAAATTTAAGGAAAAAAAGGAAGTAGCGAAAGAAGAACAGCAAATTACTTTGAGCATAGAAATTAAACTTGATGTTAGAGTTTAGTTTTAGATCCAAGCCAGCAGAAATGTTAAGCAAACCTCCAGCTTTACCCCTCAAAATACCAGTATCATTAGTGAGACTGTAGCAGTGGAATGAACTTGTGACCAGAATGGGATAAGGGATAGACAAGTATTTTCTAATAAAAAATGTTGGTAAGACTCATTAAGTGGAGCAGCTAAATTTAGAATACTTTGCGTAAACATGGAGAAGTCCTTTTAAACTGCAAATCCTTTTTATAAACTCACCTGCCTCATTTTAGCATGAATGTAGAAACAGGAGTAACCCAGCTGGGAGATTTTCTTAGCCAGCAGCTCCACTCGTTGGGAGGAGTTGCAAAATATAATTGACTGGTTAATCTGAAGCTAAAATAAAACAAAAGCTTGTTAATACCGGTTTCAACTATTGTACATGTATAGCGATCTTTTTCATCTCTACTGAGCTACCACATTCCCTGTTCAATACTGGGAGTTGCTATGCAGCCCGCCTGAAGTAAGTGGAGGACAGTGACCTGCTTTAAATAATGTGAGGGAGAAGCTGAGCATAACAGCACTAAGTGCTCTTACAATTCCAAGATGTAGGATATGGATTTGCATTGGTAACCTTCAATTCCCTGGCAGCAGAGAGAATCAAGAGTCAAAAGCTTAATTCTCAAGTCAGACCGGAGTTCTTTGAGAAGATGACCAAAGAGGTAGATGAGAGTAAACCAGGTGATGTGGTGTATATGGATTTCAGCAAGGCATTCGATAAAGGTTCCCCACAGTAGGCTATTGTACAAAATGCGGAGGAATGGAATTGTGGGAGATATAGCAGTTTGGATCAAAAATTGGCTTGCTGAAAGAAGACAGAGGGTGGTGGTTGATGGGAAATGTTCATTCTGGAGTCCAGTTACTAGTGATGTACCGCAAGGGTCGGTGTTGGGTCTGTTGTTTGTCATTTTTATAAACAACCTGGATGAGGGCGTAGAAGGATAGGTTAGTAAATTTGCAGACGACACTAAATTCGGTGGAGTTGTGGATAGCGACGAAGGATGCTGTAGGTTGCAGAGAGACAGAGATAAGCTGCAGAGCTGGGCTGAGAGGTGGCAAATGGAGTTTAATGCAGACAAGTGTGAGGTGATGCACTTTGGTAGGAGTAACCAGAAGGCAAAGTACAGGGCTGATGGTAAGATTCTTGGTAGTGTAGATGAGCAGAGATCTGTGTCCATGTTTGCAGATCCTTGAAAGTTGCCACCCAGGTTGACAGGGTTGTTAAGGCGGCATACAGTGTTTTAGCTTTTACTAATATAGAGGGATCGCATTCCAGAAACATGAGGTTATGCTGCAGCTGTACAAAACTATGGTGTGGCCACACTTGGAGTATTGTGTACAGTTCTGGTCACTGCATTATAAGAAGGATGTGGAAGCTTTGGAAAGGGTGCAGAGGAGATTTACTAGGATGTTGCCTGGTATGGAGGGAAGGTCTTACGAGGAAAGGCTGAGGGACTTGAGGCTGTTTTCATTAGAGGGAAGGTGGTTGAGAGGTGACTTAATTGAGACATAAAATAATCAGAGGGTTAGATAGGGTGGCTAGGTAGAACCTTTTTCCTAGGATGGTGACGGTGAGCACGAGGGGGCATAGCTTTAGATTGAGGGGTGGAAGATATAGGACAGATGTCAGAGGTAGTTTCTTCACTCAGTAGTAAGGGTATGGAATGCTTTGCCTGCAACAGTAGTAGATTCACGAACTTTAGGTACATTCAAGTCGTCATTGGACAAGCATATGGACGTACATGGAATAGTGTAGGTTAGATGGGCTTCAGATTGGTATGACAGGTCAGCACAACCGAGGGCCGAAGGGCCTGTACTGTGCTGTAATGTTCTATGCTGCCTTTGAGACACTGAAGCGTGTAGACATCTGGTAAAGTCAGGTAAACCTTTCTTCAAGCTGAGCTGTGGAACATCAACACAACAGGATCCAACACCTCCAAAAACTAAATAAATAAAGTCTCTGACAAGGATTATTTTAAACAGGAACATCAGATTGCACCAAAAACAAGCTTCAATCATAGCCATTAAAAGAGTGGTTGAAGATCAGGTGAATCTGACTACACAATAATCTAAATTCCATTCATACATTGCTTACCCTAGAGAAGAGTGTATTGAGACAGTGCACTTTCTGCCGTTCTGTAACATAGGCATAGTACTGGGTTACTCCTTTCAGCGTCAGCTCTTCCATCAGGTTAATTTCATATGGTTTCTGCAAATGTGAATTCTGCAGAGAGTGCAAATTAGCGTACCATTATTCGATATCATTTAACTATCAAAAATTAGATACTTTTTCAACTCAAAAACACTAAAGGGAAAGCATTTATACAGTACAAGAAAAAAAGTTCTGATTAGATGGCATTTGAACTCAAACAACTCCATGGAGAAACTCCAGTTAAGTGACAAACTGGTTACAGTCAAGTATTAAAATTTGAAGGAGGCAGCTTTATTAATTCATTGGTGAGAAATTAGCTTTTTTTAAAAAAGTATTGGAACACAGGCACAGTGTGCATTTTGCCTATGGAAAAGAGGTGACCGTCACACTGGTTCATTTCTCATTGCAATGCCTTGACCAAAACCACTCAAACTCATTTAAAAATGTAAACATGGTGTGCGCAAGCATGTGGAGGAACAGAAACCCTGTGGATGAAACAGTTCAAGTATAAACTAGTAAAACTAAACGGGGGGGGCGCAGCTGGCGCACGAGTACCTATTTGTATAAAACCAGTAGACAGTGGGCAGGAAATCAGTTAGATAGTTCTAAAATGTAGAACTGCGATAACTAAGGTCAAAAGAGAAGGAGGAATTTAAAAAGGCATGGCTCTTTACTTGACTGCACATTGTACTCACGACACAAATGAATTAAGGGCACAAACAGGTTGATGGCCATGCTTTTACAGCCATTACGCAGACATGGTTACAAAGAGAACAAAACTGGGAACCAAATATTCAGGAGGTTAGCTTTTCAGAAGGGACCGACAGGAAGAAAGGATGAGGTTGCTAGTATAGGATGGAATAAGTATAAAAGCAAGAATATTGTAAAACTCTGAATAATGTAAAACCCATGAATGCAGGCAAGTTATTAAAAATAAGACAACACTGGTAGGAGTCTCTGGGACCTCTAAACACCTATATGGTGAGATAACAAATCAGACCAGACAGGGCATGGAAAGAGGGTACAGAAAAAAGCAGTACATTAACAATGGGTAACTAATTTTCACGTAGATTGGAATAGTTAGGTTTTTAGAAACAGCCATGAAGAATTTATAGCCTGTTCGTGGAAGAGTTTCCAAAAATCAAAAAAGTTGATTCAACCTGGGGAGGCGGTTGTTTTGGCACTGATGTGTCGTGAACCAGGTTTAAATCAATTGTCAAAGTAATAGCTGCTCTTGAAAATGGTGACCATAAAATATGGTCGAATTTGACATTCAGCAAGGGAGGAACTTGGTTCAGAAACAATTGTGCCAAGCTGAAATAAGGTTAATTGCAAAATAATAAGTTAAGAGCTAGCTGGAGTGGATTGGGAAAACAGTCTAGCTGCAAAGGGTAATGAGAAACAACTGCAGTCATTTAAGAAAATGGTTCGTGACTCATAGCAAATATACATCCCAAGTGAAGGATGGGGATCCAAGGAAAAGGACAAGCCATCCGTGGTTAAATCAGGGAAGTTGTGGAGAGAGTCAAATTTAATGCAAAAACCAAAAGTTGCAAAGATTAGTGGGAAAGAAGAATGGGCAAGTTAAAAGTTAACCAAAAACAAAAACATTTAAGGGTGAATTTGCAAGTAATATAATGATGGACCACAACAGCTTCTTTCCTGAAGAGTCAAAGCGAGCAAAGGCCCTTGAAGCTAGTGAGGCTGGCAAAAATCATAGTAAATGGCTGGGCAGTTGAATAAATATTTTGCATTTCTTCATAGTATAAGAGACTAATAGCACTGTAAAATTACTAAATAATCCAGGGATAAAAAGGAAAGCAGAAGAATAAATACAAAACCTACCACTAGAAGAGAGAGCACTAGGGAAACTAATGGGACTAATGGCAATAAACCTCCTGGCACAGAACCAAAGTCAGTCAGAGCAGGAGTAGGAGGATTTGCTCCACCATTCAATATTGAGCTGTCAGGGGAGGACAGACAGGTCAAGAAGGCAGGATGAGGTTAGTAGGTAGGGGATGGGGTGGGACTTGAGGTGTCGGGAGTGGGGGGGGGGGGGGGGGGGCGCGGGCGGGGGGATGCGAGAGAGAAAGGAGGGTGAATTTAAAGCTTGTGAAGTCCACATTGATACCATTAGGCTCCCAAAGTGGAATAGGAGTTGCTGTTCATGCAACCTTCAGGTGGCATCGTTGTGGCACTGCAGGAGGCCCAGGATGGACATATCATCCAAGTAATGCGAGAGGGAGTTGAAATAGTTTGTGACTGGGAGGTGCAATTGTTTAGTGCAAACCGAGCATAGGTTTTCTGCATAGCAGTCCCCAAGCCTCCACTTGGTTTCCCCAATGTAGAGGGGGCCACAACGGGAACAGTAGATGCAGTATAGCACATTAGCGGATGTGCAAGTGAACATGTGGTATACTGCGTCCGCTGTTCCCATTGTGGCTGCCTCTACATTGGGGAAACCAAGCAGAGGCTTGGGGACCGCTTTGCAGAACACCTACACAGCTCACACTAAACAACTGCACCTCCCAGTCACAAGCCATTTCAACTCCCCCTCCTATTACTCAGATTATATGTCCATCCTGGGCCTCCTGGAGCACCACGATGATGCCACCCAAAGGTTGCAGGAACAGCACCTCGTATTCCGCTTTAGGATTCCTGCAGCCCAATGGTATCAATGTAAATTTCACGAGCTTCAAAACCTCCCCCTATCACAATTCCAAAGCCAGCCCGGCTCATCCCCACCTCCCTAACCTGTACTTCATCCCACCTATCCCCTCCTCCCACCTCAAGCCCCATGCCCATCTCCAACCTGCAAACCTCATTCGGCCTCGTTGGCCTGTGTCCTCCCTGGACTGACCTATCCCCTCCTTACCTCCCTTCACCTTTAGTGGCTCCAGTCCCACTTCTTAGACCGGTCTATCTTCTTCTCTATCCATCTATCCACCTCCCCCTCTCTCCCTATATTTCAGAACCCCTGTGCCCTGCCCCATTTCTGAAGAAAGGTCTTGGCCTGAGACATCAGCCTTCCTGCTCCTCTGATGCTGCTTAGCCTGCTGTGTTCATCCAGCTCTACACCTTGTTATCTTGGATTATAATCTGCTTTGTCTTGCCACTAGTGGATAACTTTACATGTACTATCATTATATTTCAACTGACATTTATGTGCCTACTCAACTTGTCCAAAATCACACTGAAGCATTCTCTGCATCCTCCTCACAGATCACCCACGCAGCTTTGTTGCCTACATATTTGGAGATACTACATAATTGTGGGATCTTATCAAAAACCTGCTGAAAGTTTAAGTAAACCACCTCCACTGGCTACCCTTATCAACTGAACTAGTTAATTCATGAAAAACAAATCTAGTAGATTTGTCAAGTACACTTTCCCCTCCAAATCTAACCTGATTCTCTGATCAGTCACTGTTTTCCAAAATGCTCTGCTATTAGGTCTTTTATTTGGGACTCTAGTGGGGTTAGATTGGATAGCCTTCAATAAATAGAGACTCTCCATAGTTTGTAAAATCTTGAAGAATAATCACCAGTGTATCCACCATTTCTACAGCCACTTCGTCAAATACAGTGGAATGTAACTTAACGGGTCACTGGGGATTTAAATAGGCCTTCAATCCCAATTTGCCCAACTCTATTTCCTTCAGTTCCTTCCAATTATTAGGCCCAGTAGTCCAATTTTTTGGGGCTGTTATCTGTGTCCTCCTTTGTAAAGGCAAAAATAAAAGTACTATTTTTAAATTGGTCTGCCATATCTTTGCTGGTTTTGGACTAATGGACTTGTATTGATTTTCACTAATTTTTTCTCTTCACACAAACTGATTGGAACAGCTTCTAGAGGCAGTGTACAGAAATTAACTTGTAGGGAATGTATTTCCCACCTCTTAAAATCAATCCCTTTTTTGCACCTCTATTGAAATCTAAATGCTCTCCTTCACTGCCCACCCCGTCCCAACAAAAAGCAGATCCAAGGACTGGGAACAACTTGCACACCCCTTCCTTGTATCTAACACTATCTCCAGATTCCCTGGTTAGCCACAATCAGACAACCTCACCCCATTTCAATTTTTTGCCAGAGAGGAATGAAATTTACAGTTCATCCACATGATCTTCATATTTGCCAACTCGTGACAGATACCAGAGTTTCCTTTTAGATTCAGATCCCTAGTCTCCACTACATCTCTCTCCATCTTAATGAGGAACCTTGTGTTACAGGTCACTTTCCCAAGGAACCTCACACCGAGATCAATTATTTCTTTTGCATTACACAACACCCAATCTAGGATGCCTATTCTCTATTTCATTCCTTAACATATTGAACCAGACAACTGTTCCACGCATATCACAGGAATTGCTCCTCTATGGTATGGTTACCCATTTCATTTGCCCAAACTGTATGCAGATTAAAGCCACCTAAATGCGCAGGTCTACCACTATTGCTTGCATCTTAATTTCCTGTTTGTTTTTTCCAATATTATCACTACAGTTGGGGGGGGGGGGGGGGGGGGGGTCTATACTCAATACATTCTGCACTTTGCTGCTTAAGCTCTTCACATTCCACTGTTAGACCCAATATTCTTCCTCATTTTTACGTTAATCTTCTCCGCAACCAGCAATGCAACTTCATCTCCTTTGCCTTTTGCTTGCCTTTCTTAAAGCTAGAATACTCGATATTTTCAGTTCTCACCCCTAATCACCCTGCAGAGCCATGACTCTGATCCCAACTATACTAGTTACATCTAATTTGCTCAATTAATTCAGCCACAGAACTCCAGTTAGCTTGGAGTCAGTTATTGGGAAAATATTAGAATATTAGAAAGAACGTAATAGCAGAGCATTTACACGTCCATAATCTCTGGAAGCAGAGTCAGCATGGCTTCACAAACAGGAAATAGTGCCTGGTAAATTTCTGGAATTCTTCAAAAGGGTAACAAGCAGAATCAGAATACCTAGAGTGTGGAAGCAAGCCATTCAGCCCAAGTAGAGTCCATGCCGACCCTCCGAACAGCATCCCACCCGGGCCAAACCCCTGACACAACCCTCAACCCCACCCCCCGACCCCACCCCCTTAAAGCTGCATTTCCCTTGACTAACCAACTGTGTAACCTTGGCGCTGAGGCAGCAACACCAACCACTAAGCTGCTATGCTGCCCCAGAACAAATAAAGGGAAAAGTAGTAGTTGAAATTTGGATTTTGATAAGTTGCCTTGTGTTCCTTAAGAAAATAGCCAGTGGTTTGACTAACTAATAGAAAACAGTTGTGACAAGGCCAGGGGGTCATTTCCAGGATGGCAACCAACAGGGATCAGTGCGGGTGGGGAAGGGAAGAGGAGAGAAAGAGACAACAGAACATGAATTATTTACGTCTATATTGATTATTTGGGAGGAGTAAACTGAATATACAAGTTTTGAGAAGATTTGTAGCTCAGGTTGAGGTTCTGGGTGTGAGTTTGCTCGCTGGAGCTGGAAGGTTAGTTTTCAGACGTTTCATCACCATTCTAGGTAACATCAGTGAGCCTCTGACGAAACACTGGTGTTATGTCCTATAAATAGAAAGCGGGACATAACACCAGCGCGGTGGAGGCTCACTGATGATGTTACCTAGAATGGTGATGAAACGCCTGAAAACTAACCTTCCAGCTCAGCGAGCAAACTCACATCCTGAATATACAAGAGTCAGGTCTGCAGGTGACAAAAACAGGTGGGAAGGAAAGCGATAAGAATGACAGCCTGCCAGGGGACTACAACCAATTAGGTAGTAGACAGAAACTTGGCAGATGGAATATAATGTGGGAAAATGTGGGGTTGTAAAATTTGGCAGGAAGAATAGAAAAGTTAAATCTTACTAGGTTTTGGGAGCCTTGTGCTAGAGTCACAAGTAGTGGGTAATCGTGAAAGTAAGTGGACTGCTGGCTTTTATTTCAAAGGAATTGAGCACAGCAGGGATGTTTTGCTGCAACTACTCATGTCAGGCTACTTCTAGAATACTATGTACAATATTGGGCCTCTTCTCCAAGAAGAAATATACTGGTATTGGAGGCAGTTGGGAGAAGGTTCACAAAGCTAATCTTATGCATGGAGGAACATCTTAGGATTAGAATTGGAGCAGGTTGGACCTATACTGATTGTAATATAGATGAATGAGAGGAGGCCTTCCTGAAGAACTGCGAGGATAGATGTGGAAAGGTTGGTTTCCCTTGTGGGAGAGTCTGGGACGAGAGGGCATAGTCTCAGGACAAAGGATCACCCATTTCAGATGCAGACGGAGGAATTTCTTCTGAAGATAGTGAGTGTGTGGAATTCTTTACAGCAGAGGGTTGCCAAGATTGAGCCATTAAGAATATCCAAGATTTCACAGAATCCCCACACAGTGTGGAAGTGGGACATTTGGCCCAGAGACCACAGACCCTCTACAGAGGGTTCCAGCCAAACACCACATACCACCCCCCCTCCTTAATCCTGCATTCCCCACAGCCAATCCACCTAACTTGTACATCTTTGTACTGTGGAAGGAAATCCACACAGATTCATAAGAACGTGCAAATTGTACACATACACCTGAGGCTGGAATTAAACCTGGGTCCCTGGCACTGAGGCAACATTAACCACTGAGCCACCGTGCTGCTCCAAGACTGAAACAATTTGCTTAAAATCGGCAAGGAAATCAAGGTTTACAGGGAAAATAGATCAGAGAATGTGGAGCTAAACAATGGATCAGCTTTGATCTCACTGAATGGTAAGACTGGGCTGAATGGCCTATTTCTGCTCCTACATCTCAGGAAAAAAAAAAAATCACATACCGTCCCATTTGGAAAGACTCAGGCATACAACATTGAGTAGTTACACTGTGCCCACCATTTCAGAAATAGTTTAAAGAGAGGCCTCAACCACTAGAATTTAGTCACAGCCTTACTACAGCCACTGCTGCATCAGAACTTGCAACAAAGCTTTTGTTGCCAAACCCACCAGGGATCATATCTCAAAGTTCAGGAAGTCCTGGTTACTGGTTTCAGAATGGTGAGGCCTAACATCGGTCATAAACTCTGTCAAAGTTTTATCACAATGTAACTTGCAAATAATTGTTTGCGCTAGAAGAGACTAGTTATAAGAAATGGTCTTGCAGCAGAGGAAAGCCAGGCAGGTCATACCAGTTTCTTAAACATTTGGAGAACACAGTGGCATGAGCAACAACTGAGCTGACATGCCCATACAAACACAAAGTAGTTCAGTTTTACTTCAAAAGTTGGCAAGAATACAATGGATATTATGTTAAGCGTTTCCTATCCAAATTATGCTATATAGCCTTATCACAAAAAAAGTCCCCATTTAATGAAGTGTCTTGGTATGCGCCACAATTGACATCACAAACCGTAGCACAGACTATAAAATGTGAGGCTGGATGAACACAGCAGGCCAAGCAGCATCTCAGGAGCACAAAAGCTGACGTTTCGGGCCTAGACCCTTCTCTGATGAAGGGTCTAGGCCCGAAACGTCAGCTTTTGTGCTCCTGAGATGCTGCTTGGCCTGCTGTGTTCATCCAGCCTCACATTTTATTATCTTGGAATTCTCCAGCATCTGCAGTTCCCATTATCTCTGTAGCATAGACTACACACTTTTTCAAGGAATGTGCTTTGTTAGAAAACTACCTGCAGTAACTAGCTTCAAAGCAATGCAATTATAAAGAGAGAACAGGTTGGAGCAGAAGTACCGATAAAGAAATTATAAAAAAGAACAAAAAATCAGAGCTGAATATAAAGGCTTTCAATTATCAAAATCTCCAAGACAGATACATGGCATTGAAGAGGAATGCAAATGAACTATATTAGATCACACAAAATGTTAGTTACTTCTGCACAATACCTAAACACTGACAATACGACAAGAGACCAAATGCAGTTTGAATAGTGATAAAAGGTGAGAGATATTTATACAGAACAATATTCTTCAGAGTTTGGATTTCAAACTAGTGGTAAATGGTGGCTGGTCTACTTTCTCAAAGGGGTTTGAAAAACTAATAGGTTATTCTTTTCAGAAGCAGTATGCACCTGACAGGAAATGACAAGTTCTCCTACAGCATTAAATGGAAGTTTGCTTATGCCGAGGCTTTATAGCCAACGAGAGAAAGCATTAAGCCAGCAGGAGTAGCAAATGAGCAAGTTTTAAAAATAAAGCTCAAAAGCTTTGGGTTCAGTTTGAAAATCCAACTGATGTTAGATAAATCTAACAAAACATTACTCAGCAGTTAAGGAACCATTATCTCAAGGAAAAAGTATGGCTTGAGAAACTTCTAGACCAGGGAGTCTTGTTACAAGTTTGCATTGGTTATTCAAAGCTGAGAAAGCCCAAGATCTCGTTCTGTAGACATTCAAGGAACTTGTTTCATGGCTCACAAGAAGGGAACCAAAAGTAGGTCAAGTAGAACCTCCATGTGATAGGGAAGAAAAAATCTCTGGAATGATCTTCTGCAAATATTAATGGCAGAGTGCAGATTTGGCCATATGCTTTTAAATCTCAGTTATTGGTAGGTAGCTTTGTTTTTATTGGTTGTGTGTAATAAGCTCCTGTTTTATCATTAAACCAGAATCTGCAGCTAGATCTGCTTATTTTTCAGTAAAAGACTGCCATGTTAAAGAAAAACAAAATATGATCTTTCAAGCCAGATTTCATTCTGGGATCAAAGCATGCAGGAGAACTGCAGATGAAATCAGAACAATGATACCTGTGTTTAGTGGTGATTTAGGCAACTGGAGGGCAGAAAGATTTTAAAATCATGCTCATTAGAGCCATCAACTGATGATGAAACCAATCAGTCACCAAACAACTGTACTCTGGTTCAGTTGCTAAGAGAGCCACTGGTCAGTTGGGACCAAGGGGAGAAATGAATGTTTTCAGTACAGAGATTTTTATTAGGTACACTAGATCAAGTGGTAGTGCTTACCATAAATTTCTGTACACTGAGTGGGAACGTGGCTGAGTAAAGCAAGATCTGTCTGGTTCTCGGTAACGTAGAGATTATGTCCTCCATCATCTGCACAAAATCCTGTGACAGCAATTTATCTGCCTATGGGGGAAGTAGGGAGACAGAAAAACCCACAGTCAGCTTACAAAACCGATTGTCTAATCAACAGAAAGGTCTAGCTTGAGCCAAAAATGTACCGAGGGCAATATATTTATTATATATAAAAAATGTTCAGTCACTACCAAGGTATTTATAAAAGAACTACCAATCAGAACTACTAATAGTTCAGTAACGTACTGGTCAGCCTACAGAGCAGTCTCACAAGGGAGACAATGGAAACAATTACCCAAAATGTTTGCTGAGAACATTCAGTAATTGTACAAGTAATGAGACAGAACCTGCCATAGTTGGGAGGAGAGTTACTTTGGTTTCCAAAACTCTTCACTACTAGGGTTTTCACCTTGTGTTTGAAGTGTATGGCAGATTAAAGGTAATTTTGTTGTATCACGAATCACTAGGATCTCAGAAGGCAAAGTTAATAGAAAAAGTGATCAAGTAATAAACAGTTTCTAAATCAAAAGGAGCCAGGCCAATTAAACTAATGGTTGTTCTAGATAATGGTGATAGTTGGAGGGGAGGAGCTAAGTTTGAATCCACAATCTTGTACTATACTGGTAAACACGGTCTCAGACTCCTAAATGTGGGCAACATTACAGGGGTGCCCGAGAAGATCTTACCTTTCAAAGAACAGCCACAACACAATTGTTACTTGAACATTTTTTCAAAATTATTTCACTTCATTTCCAGTTGCTTTTACAGAACACCTACAGAACCTGTCTGGCAATCTAGACTTTTACACAGATGGCCTTTTTAATGTATAAAGGCTCCAGGGTGAATAAAGGCATTGATAACTTACAATCTCACTTTAGTCAAGTGCAAGGACCCTAAATTCAAAATTCTTTACAAAAAGAAAAAGGAGGAAAAGCTAAAAAAGTAATTTACAACCTTACATAAAAAACACTGCAATTTTATTATAGCACTATTTAAACACTGCATTACCTCATCTAATACAATCATCTGTATGTTGTCTACTTTAGCCAAGCCTTTTTTAATCAAATCCAGGATTCTTCCAGGCGTTGCAATCACCACATGAACTATATTTAATGAGACAATAAAATAATTAGATTTTAAAGTAGAGTTCTCATCCTGCGTAAAACTGTACCAATAGGGAACAAGTCGTGTCCGACATAAATTGAAGTACACCGCCCATAAAGCTGAAAAGGGAGCCACAAAATTAAAAAAAGGGACTCACTGCAGTTAACACATCAGCCCATATATAAATCTTTCAGTTGCTTAGATTTATTGCTTGTGTTTTCAGAGGAATTCTGGGAGCTAGCACAGCAAAGTTTTGGTACCCAAAGAAAAAAAAACTCTGAAGACCACTCTGCTTTCTCTCCAGAAGCTGTAATCCTAATATCTGAGCGCACCTCTCTTTAATCTTCTTGTGGGGGGAACCGCCCTGTACAATCAGTGCGGGTGAGCCAGTGAAAATACAAGGGGTAAATTAACGCCTTGTTTAATCAGTGTTTTTTTACTGCTGAATTATTTTAAATATCACTTCTGATTTAGTGCAGAATCCAAGAAACTGCAGAGATTTTGCCAGCTGTTTGATTTCCAGCATCCACAATTCTTTCAATTTTAAGAAGATTGTTTGATATTTAAGATATGTTTGCAATTAAAGCTGAATTGAATGTTGGGAAGATAGGACAATAAAAGTAATGAAAAAGTAAACTAATTATATTCTGCACTAAATCAGAAGTGATATTTAAAATAATTCAGCAGTAAAAAACACTGATTAAACAAGGCGTTAATTTACCCCTTGTATTTTCACTGGCTCACCCGCACTGATTGTACAGGGCGGTTCCCCCCACGAGAAGATTAAAGAGAGGTGCGCTCAGATAGATATTAGGATTGCTGCTTCAACTGTAATCCAAGTCTCTTAAACTTTAGTGATATCTTTTGATTCATTTTTAAATGAAAGCTTCTTGTGCAAAAACAGACTGGAGAAACTGGGACAAGGATCCTCGAGAGTTTTAACCATCCTGAAATCAGAATTGATATTTCCAGGGAAATTTATTATCAAAGTTCTGCACAAAAAACCCCAACACTAAACAATTCCTTTATATAGAAATTGCTTCTATACCGATGCAGTTTCTAGTGGTCTATTCAAGGTTAGAAAGGATACAGGTTCAAACACCACTCCAGGACTAGTGGGCAAAAAAATCTCTGGTAACCTCAATACTGTAATTGGGAAGCATGCTGGAAGTGAGGATTTTCAGATAAGAAATTAAATGCAGGTCCATATGCAAAAACCTAAAACGCAAGTACCAACAGGTACAAGAACAGTTTCTTCCCAGGTGCTAGAAGACTTTTCTAGAGGAGGTTCTGAGGAAGGGTGACTAGACCTGAAACGTTACTGTTTTCTCCTTCAGATGCTGTCAGGCCTGCTGAGCTTTTCCAGCAACTTTACAGCATCCACAGTTCTGTCAGTTTTCCCCACCCCCCCACATTTGCTGGCAGCCAGTCCGTAAATGCTGCTTGTCCCTAACAGGGCTTGAGAAGGTGGTGAGATGCCTTCTTGAACCACTGCAGCCCAGCCCACAATGCCATTAGGAAGGGAATTCTAGGATTTTAACCCAGCAGTGAAGCAATAGTAATATATATTTTTAAGTCAGAATGAGGTGTGACTTGGAAGGGAACTTGAAGGCGATGGCGTTCCCATATATCTACTGCCCTGGTCTTCCAGGTGGAAGGAGTCGTGGTTTTTGTAAGGTGCTGTCTGTGGATCTTTGGTGAATTACTGCAGGTATCTTGCAGATAGTACGCACTGCTGCTACTGAATGTTGGAGGAGGAGGAGGTAGATGCTTGAGAATGTGGCACCAATCAAGCAGAAGGCCTGGTCACTGATGGTATCAAGCTTCTTGATCATTGTTGCAGCTGCACTCATCCAGGCAAATTGAAGTATTCCACCACACTTCTTACTTGAGCCTTGTAGGAGACAGACAGGCTTTAAAGAGTCAGGAGGCGAGTTACTCACTGCAGTCTCCCTAGTTTCTAACCTGCTCTTGTAGCCACTCTGTTAATGTGGTGAGTCTAGTTGAGTTTCTGCAAAATAATAACCTGCAATCATTTGCTCACGTTCCACTTCTGACCTTATGGAGGGAGGTCATTGATAAAGCTGCTAATGGTTGAGCCAAAAGCACCAACCTGTGGAACTCCTGCAGAGATATCCTGGAGCTGAAATGACTGGCCTCCAACAACCCCGACCATCTTCCAACATGTCAGGTATGGCTCTGACCACTGGGCAGTTTACCCCACTACCCAGTGACTCCAGTTTTGCTAGGGCTCCTTAACGCCACACTGTTGAATGCAGCCTTGATGCCAGGGGCTGTCACTCTCACCTTACCTGTGGAATTCAGCTCTTTTGTCTTTATTGACCGAAGGCTGCAGTGAGGTCAGGAGCCAAGTGGCCCTAGTGAAACTCAAACAGGATGTCACCGAGTAGATTCCAAATGGACCGCTAATGTCTTAAATTTAAATGTTGTCCCCTCTGTTCATAACACTGTATCCCTCTGTGTAAAGAGGAAGAAGATGGGAACAAGAGGCAGCCATTCGGCTCTTAAGAGTCTGCTCTGCTATTCATCACCATCATAGCTGATTGTTCAACTCAATAGCCTAATAGTGCTTTCTCCTCAGCCTTTGATCCCATTTGCCCCAAGTTTGTTTTGGCATCAACTACTTCCTGTGTTAATGAATTCCACAGGCTTACCACTCAGTGAAGAGGTCTTACCTCAAAACGCTCAGACTGTGACCCCTGATTCTGGATACACCCACCATCCTCCCTGCATCTACCCTATCCAGTCCTGTTAGACTTAAACTTATGAGATTTTCCCCTCTTTCATCTGAACTCTAGTGAAAACAATCCCAACCTAGTCAGTCAATCTCTCTTCATATGTCAGACGCACCACCCCCAGAATCAGCCTGGAAAACTTTCACCGCACTCTAGAACAAGAGCATCCTTCCTCAAAAAACACCAAAATTGCACAATATTCCAAGTGTAGTGTCACCAAGGCCTTGTACAACTGCAACACCACATTTCCTGCTCCTGTGCTCAAAACCACTTGCAATGAAGGCACGCACACTGTTTCTTTACCACCTGCGATGCCTGCACGCTTACCTTCAGCAACTGGTGCTGAATGTCATCCAGGTCCCTCTGCACACTCCCCTCCCAATTTACAGCCATTCCAAGATGTAATCTGCTGCCTTGCTTTTGAAGTGAATAACTTCACATTTATCCAAATTATTATGTCACTGATTGATCCACTCACCCAACTTTAAGATTTGTTCGTATGATTTGCATTACTGCATGTAAAACAAAAACCTTTTCACTGTTCCTGCATGTGTGATAACATCAAATCAAATCCTGTCTGCTGCCTTAAAAGGGTAGCAATAGATTCCATTGTAACACTATAGAAAAGCAGGGGAGCCAAGCCCTAGCTAATATTCATCCCTCTACTGACCTCATGGTCATACATTAACTGATCACTATCTCCTGACACTCACTCTATCTAATAAAACAAACAACAGATAAGCCTGTCACCACTTGAGATCTGATTGCAAGAGGAGATTCTATTCTTAACAAGTGAAATCTAGATAAACAAAAGAAGTATAAAATTGTACTTACTGCTAGAAGTCAGAATTTCAGATCAGAGAAATGTGGGCCAGATCAAAGTTATGATATCAAGCTAAATACTCACCTGTCTCATCGAGCCTCAAGATATCATCGCGGAGATTGGTTCCTCCTGTGGTAGCCATCACTTTCACACCACCCATGTGCTTGCTGACTTGGATACAGATTTGACTGACTTGCAGTGCCAGCTCTCGGGTAGGCACAATTACCATAGCTTGAAATACCAAAAGCATGAAACCTGTGTTAATTATCACTGCAGGTATAGTAAATATGGAAGTGCAACAAAACCAGTAACATTCAAAACTTTCAATCACTTGAAATCATTTCATTCTAACAGCAGGAACTCAAAATTTAAAATGGATTGCCTCTGCAGTTAGTTCAAATAAGCATTACATTAGATTCTCAGTGCAAAAGGTAAGCACTATTTATTGTAGGCAGATTCTACAGCAGCTTTTGTTTTACAAACCACACATGCAACTTCGAGCCAAAAGCATTCCTTGGTCACTGCATCTTCCATAATGCTTCAGAAAGTACATGTTAGCAAATACAAATTGCTTCACTGGCCAGTCTGTGTGGCCCCAAAATAAAAGTGGTCTCCAAGTAACCAGAGAAACAACCTTTTGGATCCAAGAATTTCTTAGGTCAACATGCCAATGATAGCAGCAATACTGAACAGTTAACCTGTTGAATGGCAGAACACATTGCAGAGATAGAAGGCTACCATTTAAGTCCCATTCTGGAGACATAACATATTATCCATGATAAAGAATTCAATACAGCACTACCTCACTAAGAGCGAACTTATACTACTTACCAATTACCAAGTGGTAATTTCTGCCAAGGAAAACCAAAGCATGATAAAAATTAGAAATGATTGGTGAAGAAACAAACCTTGAATACAATCTCTTTTCAGGTCCAGCCGTTCAAGTAATGGAATGAGGTAGGCTCCACTTTTACCTGTCCCGTTTTTGGCTCGGGCCAATATATCTCTACCAGACAATGCAATAGGAATACTCTCTTCCTAAAAAGAGAGGGAAGAGCAGATTATCAAATTAAAATTACTTCTTCCAATTCTTTAACAGGATATTAGTGCTGCTGGCAAGGCCCGAATTTGCTCCCCCACCCCCAACTGCTACAACTGGGTAGCTCATTAAGCCATTTGAGAGGCAAGTTGAAAGCCAACCTGGGATCTGGAGATGCATTCAGGGCAGCTGGGGTAACAGCAGCAGAATTCCTTCTATAAAGACAGGACATTAAAATGAACCAGAGATAACGTGGTGTAGAAGTGGATGAACACAGCAAGCCAAGCAGCAGAGGAGCAGAAAAGTTGATGTTTCGAGCCTAGACCCTTCTTCAGACCCGAAATGTCAGCCTTCCTGAATTCATCCAGCTCTACAGTGTGTTATCTCAATTTCCAGCATCGGCAGTTCCTACTCTCTCATTAAAAAAGAGCCAGATAGGTTTTTACAATAACGTTAATTTTATGGTATCCATTAGAGATGAACTGTCAATTCAAAACTGATTTATTAACTGAATCCAAAATTAGTATCCTAAATCCAGATACCACGGTGGGATTGAAACCCATTTTCT
This sequence comes from Stegostoma tigrinum, assembly GCF_030684315.1. NCBI lineage: Eukaryota > Metazoa > Chordata > Chondrichthyes > Orectolobiformes > Stegostomatidae > Stegostoma > Stegostoma tigrinum. Next base: position 2,231,053 of record NC_081385.1, read on the forward strand.
GTGCCTGTTCCTCTAGATTACACTGTCCTTCATTTGAGACAGCTTAGCAACAAAAAGCTCTGTACCAAACTCAAGTCTACAAATGAAGACATACATAAATGGATACATTGAAACAACAGTTCTAACCCAGCTTCACTTTCTTTAGCAAAGCTATCAAGTATCCTGTCAAGCAGATTATTACAGGAAGTGCTTACACACCTGGATTGGTGATGGCTTCTCCCAGCCCATTTCAAAAATGCCCATTAGCAACTCGCGTTTCAAGCAGTAATCTTCAAATTCATTTCCTTTTGTGGCCGTTACATCCTAAACAAAGGCAAGAAAAAAAACTGAAAAAATATCCACAGATGCTACGATGGAGTTGTCAATGTGCCAGTCAAATGGCCCATTTCTAATCTGCATACAATGCAAAAAACCCACAGCTACACAAAAAGCATTTTGTCATATACCACTGATAATGGGAACTGCAGACGCTGGAGAATTCCAAGACAACAAAACATGAGGCTGGATGAACACAGCAGGCCAAGCAGCATCTCAGGAGCACAAAAGCTGACGTTTCGGGCCTAGACCCGAAGGGTCCTTGAAGGGTCTAGGCCCGAAACGTCAGCTTTTGTGCTCCTGAGATGCTGCTTGGCCTGCTGTGTTCATCCAGCCTCACGTTTTGTTGTCTTGTCATATACCACTGATTGCTTTGCCTTTGGCTCAACTGTAGATACCACACTCTACCTACAGTGATTAAAAGAAACTCTTCAGCAAACTAAATCCAGTTACAGAGTGTGAAACTGGCATTCAGAATTGACAAATGCACCCTAAAGACAATACAACTGCAGTAGTACTCGCTCAGTCAGCACAAAGCTTAGTTTTTCTATAAGCAGAATTTCAAACAATACAATGCATTTGTATCTAGGAAGTAAATGCAGCTCAAAACGTGCTATAACCTATCAGGAACGGCAGTGTCAAATTCAGCACCTTGCAAATGTGAACACAATGGCCAAGATCTCAACAGCAGTCACTGCTGTCTGAAGTGCACATACTGAACAAAAACTACACATCATACAAAAAGTGGCTAAAGACCAATAACTTGAAGTATAGGTTTGCTGTCTTTGAAATCATCCAAATCCTTATTATTGAGAAACTCCATCATTGCACAGATTTAAGTGAATATTCTGTATTTGATCCAGGTGAAGAGAAAAATCAGCATCACACTCTCATGATTAACTAAAAGATTAAATAAATCTGTTAACCGGGCTGACAAGTGGCAAGTGACTTCACACCACACAAATGCCAGGCTATGCCTGGGGGTTACCACGGACCAGCAACTCAATTGGGCTCACCACATTAACAGTGGCTACAAGAGCTGGCCAGAAGCTAGGAATACTGTGGCGAGTAACTCACCTCCCGTCTCCTCAAAGCCTGCCTGCCATCTACAGGGCACAAGTCAGGAGCAGGACGGAATACTCCCCACTTGTCTACAGGAGTGTGGCCCCCAACACTCCAGAAACTTGACACCATCCAGGACAAAACAGTCTGCTTAATTGGCACTACATCCACAAGTATTCACTCCCTCCACCACTGACGCTCAGTAGCAGCGTGTATTATCTACAAGATGCACTGCAGAAATTCGAAGATCCTTAGACAGCACCTTCCAGACCCACAACCCCTTCTAGATAGAAGGACAAGGGCAGCAGACATGGGAATACCATCAAGTACACCCCCCGCCCCAAGTCACCTTCCATCCTGACTTGGAAATATATCACTATTCCTTTACTGTCGCTGGGTCAAAATCCTGGAATTCCCTCCCAAATAGCATTGTGCATCAACCCACAGCAGGAAGACTGCAGCAGTTCAAGGCAGCAGCTTACCATCACCTTTAAGAGCAGCTAGGGACAAGCAAGAAATGCTGACTAGCCAGCGATGCCCACATCCCACAAGATGATTAGAAAAAATATTATACAGCTCTCATTTCCACCAACTCTTTGCACGAGATAGAGCAATGACATTGTAACTTAGAAGCAATCCTCATTAAAATGGATGACAAATTTACCTATTAAAAATTTATAAGCAGTGAAATTGGGCCATGTGCTGTAAAGATAATTGATCATGACAGTGACAAAAATGTTTCTCTATTTATGAAAATATGTTCAAGGATTAGAAGTAAAACATCACTTAGTTGAACAGTGGCATGGGATCTCGTGTCTAAGCTTCCTTTGGACAGAGTGATAACAGTCATGCCTGAAATCTTAACTTTAGGAGTGGCATTATTACTAACATGCCAAAACACATTTTCATATTTCACAGAAAAATGCTCCAATGCAAATGAAGCCTGGAATGGTTTGGTATTTAAAAAAGGAAGATGAACTATAGTCAGAACCTGAAGTCAGCAAGTTCTTTGTCTCTATAATATTTGGTTGAGACAGGGGTTAAGGAGGAAGACAAAGAATTTTTAATTTTGAATATAATCCCTAATCCCTTATCACGACTAACACTGCAATGACTGATACAACTGCTAAAGGAAAAAAAGGTACAAACAGACCCAAGTTTAAACAATTCTAAGTAGAAACCAGAGTATTTTTTTTTCCTTACCGAAGTTTTCATCCTCCTGTCTTTTGGAGGTAATTTTAAACTTTTCTTCCAGTCATCACCTGGTCTACACAGAGTGAAAAAACAAATTACATAAATATTTACATGTTTCAAAAAGGGCCACATAAACAAACTGCACTCAGAAAATTTGATGCAAAAATGGGAACTGGTGCAAATGGAAGAAAGAGGATACTTTAAGATTTAAGACAAGAACTTAAAATGCGCAGAGGTGGGAAATTCAGTGGATGGAGCCTGAGGGGCGTTCCTTTATGAAGGGCTGTTACAAAGTCAGGAAATTTTGAGCAAAAAAAAACTTAACGCACGTATTTTTCCAGTGCTATTATAAATGGTTTGCAGAGACATGATCGGTATTCTACTTGCTCAAGTTACCCTATTCTGTGACAGGTGTTTCATCAAGGCTTCTTGCCACATAGACAAGCACAAATGCAGAAATGTTACTAGCTGTACAAGACTGAGCTTTATGTTTAATACCTCCAGTAGCATTCATTAGGCAGAGAACTACAAAGATAGCGTGGTCAGAGAAGTGGTGATACCGCAGGTTAAGGGTATATAGGCAGATAGCCACACACAGTACTGGAACTATAACAGATACGACTCAAGGAAAGGCAGGACTGGATGTTGAACACTATCGTAAGATGTTCAAAGAAAAGAAAAATGAGGGACAGCATTATTGATTAAGAGCAGCATTGTGGTGCTACAGAAAGATGATAATGCTTCAGAGAACTTGAAAATACAAACAAACAAAGAGTGCACTGGAGGGTGGGGGAGGGGAAGAGGGTTCATGACAAAAAAGGTGAAGCAGAAAACACATTTGAGAACGAAGATAAACACAGGCCCAGTGGGGTGTGCATAAGCAAATACCAGGGTCAAAAAGGTGACCAACAGCTAACAAAAAGGAATCTAAATATTTTAAATGTATATGTACAGTAACAAAAAAGTTAGATTCAAAAGGGGATTTAATCATGGCTGAGGTGCTCCTTAAAGTTATCTTTCCTAAGGAAATAGTTGCCAGCTAGGAATGGTGATGGGGAGAATACACATGTATTAGAAGAGTTCGCACTCAGTGAGGCGGCAGCAGTGATAGGCTGTCACTACTTAAAATCGAATAGGCACCACAGCTGATTGAGATCTGTTCAATATGGATGTTAGTAGAACTTGCAAAAAAAGGCCCTGGAAATAGTCTTTCAAATCTTCCTTAGAGTGGGGGAGGTGCCACAGAACTGGAGAATTCCAAACATAACACTTTTGATCAAATGATAGGGTCAACACTGGGTTCAAATAACCAAAGTTCCCTTAAGTTTTTCTTTGCTGCCAGATCTGCTGAATTTCTTCAGCCCTTTCTATTTGTTTCAGATTTTAGTATCAATAGAACTCAGTTTTTATTTGTAAAAAGGTAGTTGGTGTTTAATTTCAGCAGTGAGGAAACGCTTCGAAACAATTATTCAGAATAAAATAGCCGCAGGGTAAAACATGGATTAATCAAGAGAAAAAATGGAGGGTCTTCCTTAGGTTTCTTTTGAAAGTAACAGAGTTGACGAGGGTTGTCAATATTGTGGTGTATATTGCCTTTTTTTAAAAAAAAAGAGGCACAGAACATTGGAACAGACGGAAAGTAATAGTTCATGGAATAAAAGGAAACAGCAGCAACACTGCTACAAAACTGAGTGAAGGACCAGAAACTGAGTAATGACTTAATGGAGATAATGGAAACTGCAGATGCTGGAGAATCCAAGATAAAGTGTGGAGCTGGGATGAACACAGCAGGCCAAGCAGCATCTTAGGAGGATAAAAGCTGACATTTTGGGCGTAGACCCTTCATCAGAAAATGGGAGGCGTGGGGAAGAAGAGAAGAAAAAGAGAAAGGCAGATCGAAGATAGAGGTGAAGAGACAGTGGAAAAACCGCTCGCTGTCCAAACGTTTCAGAACATGGTCGAGCAGTTTCAAGGCCAAAAAGAGATTACAAGAGAGTTGCAGTGGGAGAGCGATCGGGAGGTTTGCCGGAGGGAGGAGGATAACTTCTTCAGGTTAGGCATCCCTAGAAGAGTCTTTGCAGTGAGGTTAGAATTCTATCAGAGAAATGGGAACTGCAGATGTTGGAGAATCTGAGATAAAGCGTGGAGCTGGATGAACTGCTCGAACACGTCCTGAAGTACTTGGGCGTCGAGCAGTTTTTCTGCCACCTCTCCACTTTTGATCCGCCTCCCCCCCCCCCTTCTCTATTTATTTCAGAACCCTCTCCCCTTCCCTTTTTCTGATGAATGGTCTAAGCCAGAAACGTCAGCTTTTGTGCTCTTAAGATGCTGCTTGGCCTGCTGTGTTCACCCCAGCTCCACACTTATCAATGACTTAATGGATATCTTTCAGGCTGGAGGTGGTTACAATGAAATTCTATGGGGCTGATTTGAAACCATTACCTTTTCCTAATATACATTAATGACTAGATCTTCACGCACAAGGTGTAATTTTTAAGTTTACAGATGAGTGTAAACAGACCTGGACAGTGTAAAAAAACTATAAAGAACAAACCAGAGAGTGAGCAGATTAAGGTCCAGTGTGGTGAAGCAGAAGCTGATACCTCTTGTTTAAGAAAATCAGAGACAGTGTGAAATAAAAGATGCCACTATGAAGTGTCTGCAGCAGCAGGGACCTGGACACATGCGTACAAATCACTAAAAAGTGGCAAGACGAGTAGCTTAAGCAGTTAAAGCATACCGCACCCTAGGTTTTAGTAGGGGTATAAAATACAGAAGCAAGGACGTTACGTTGAACTTAACAGTCACCAGTGAGACCTTAGGTGAAAAAGAGGGGGTGGAGTTCAAGCACACTATAGGAAGGATAGGAATGCAGTACAAAAGTAGGCACGGCAAGTTTGAGAATGGTTCCAGGGACGATTATACTTCAGCAATTAAGACAGATACAAGTTAGGATTTTTTTTTTGGGGAGAAGGTACAAGAGGAGTTTTGACAGTTTTCAATCTCAGAGCGGGAGCCGGGCAGAAGATAGCAAAACCACTCCCTCAAGAAATGGAGAAGGGCAGCACACAAGAATTGACAGGACGCGGAACTGGGCTGAGAAGTGGCAGATGGAGTTTAACCCTGAAATGTATGAGGTGATTCATTTTGGTAGGACAAACTTGAAAGCAGATTACAGGGTTAATGGAAAAATGCTTGGTAGTGTAGAAGAGCGGCGGGATCTTGGGGTTCACGTTCACAGTTCCTTGACAGCTACCACCCAGCTGAATAGAGCGTTAAGGCAGCATATGGTGTGTTAGCTTTCCTTAATAGAGGGATTGAGTTCAAGAGCCGTGAAGTTATGCTCCGGCTATACAAAAGCCTGGTTCGGCCACATTTAGGAGTATTGTGTGCAGTTCTGGTCACCTCATTACAAGACAGATATGGAAGCGTTAGAAGAGGTGCAGAGGTGATCTACCAGGATGTTGCCTGGAATGGAGGGAAGGTCTTATGAGGAAAGGTTGAGAGCACTAGGGCTTTTCTCTTCAGAACAACGAAGGATGAGAGGTGACTTGATAGAGGTGTACAAAATGATCAGAGGTATACATAGAGTAGACAGCCAGCCAGCCAGAGACTTTTCCCTAGGGAGGAGGTAGCTTTTATGAGGGGACATAGCTTTAAAGTGAAAGGAGGTAGTTATTGGGGAGACGTCAGAGGTAGGTTCTTTACTCAAGAGTGGTAGAGGTGTGGAATGCATTGCCAGAGAGGGTAGTGGAGTCTGCCTCATTGGGGATATTTCAGTGGCTACTAGATAGGTATGTGGATGACAGGCCTGGAGGTTTCAGGTAAAGGTTTGGCACAACATTGTGGGTCGAAGGGCCTGCACTGTGCAGTACTGTTCTACGTTCTATTTCCATGTTCTAAGAGGGCATGGTTTCCATTTAAATAGCCATTCAATATGTAAGATGATGGGAAAATGGCATCAAGTCTGTGTTCAGAGAGCCAGTAGAAGCACGATGGGCTGAACAGCCTTCTGTACTATTACAATTCTGTGATTACATTACATTTTGTCTCTTCCCTTTAGTAATCATTATACGAAATCCATTCACAAAGAGCCTTAGTAGATGCAACTTAAAAAAAGGACCTGAAATTCAAACATGATGCAAAAGTTCATTCCTTTTAACGGAAAATTTCCTCAATTATAAAGATAAGGCATTCAATATTATTGTACACGTAAATCTTGATTCAACACAAATACAAATTCAATATATATTGATGTTAAAAGAACTTGGATTAGATTCAATTACATTGCAGTCCATTGATATTCAGTTGTAGACTTTACTACAAATAAGATGGTAATGTTATCCATGATATTTTAGACAGTACTTATGCTAAATGCACCAAAGGTCTATGCATTTTTTAAAAATTTATTGTATCAGACAGTAAATTTCATACCAAGGGGGATTTGGAAGACAGAAACTAGTTAAGCAAACTAGTGCAACACTAAGCTATAGCAGTTTGATTTCTCTGTACTATGTTAGTGGAGTTCAGCAAGGCTGGGGAACGGAAGATTGAACCTATAATGTTGTTATTTCTTTTGCTTTTTTTCATTACTAATAGACAATAAAATAGAATGATGGCGGAAAAGGGCACAAGCAGACAGATCAGACTATCATTATCCCTACAGTCAAACTGCTAGACAGTTTGTCACAAGGCTCAGGATCCTTTCCCAAGTTGTGTCAGGGACACAAAAATTCAACTACAGGCATCAACAGAATTTTACTGCAAGCAGCTGGATCAGGTATAGACAGGACAAATGCTAACAGCATTGAGTTCCACAATTCTAAACTATATGGAGAATACATGATTGAGAAAAGAGTGGTCTCGACAATCAGGTTCACCAGATCATTAGCAATATTGAAATACAGCTGCTTGGAACAGTGCATGAATTGTGACTATAAGTGGACAGAAGGCAACCCAAAGGGTGCTGTGGTTAATTTTTAAAAATGTGACTTGAAAGTCACTTTCGAGATGGCGTTAGACAATTTATGCAGTCTTTGCCTGCAAAATTCCTTTCCTTTATAAATTGAAGCTTCACTTCAGAACAGGATAACTTGTTTAGATATTGATTTCAAAATTGATTAGTTGCATACTGTTAGTAGTGATTAAAATGCTTCCCCAATGTAAGAGAAGTGGGGAAAAAAAGGGGAGGAAATCAAAATTTCCAAGTTATAAATAGAAAAAAAAGCAACTCCCCCCCCCCCCCCCATCTTGTGTGTGACCCAGTAGTGTTTACAGGTCCAAATATTTCAGTACAAGAGAAAGGCCCAACAATGCATACACTTCTATACTAAAAAAGAGTGTAGGCAAGTGAATTAACTAGCTTATTCCCCAATCTGATAATTGTTTACCTGCATCACAAGTTTCCAGAAGCCCTTCTATAAATTGCCAAATGGATATTAGTTGAGAAAAAACCAACTAAGTTTGTCTTAACTCCTTTTTGGATGTGTTTTTAAAATAATACTCTAATAGCATACTACAAGTGTTGCTTTCAGATGAGGTGTAAAAGCAAAGTATTATCCACCACCCGAGAGTGCTGAAGGCATTATTTCCAATGAGAAAAGCAGTTGAATTTTCTTAGCCACCCTGCCCAATATTTTTATCTCCACTGATAATACCAAACAATTATTTGAATACATTACCATTTCTCACATTTATCCCTTACCAAAATGTTAAGTTACAGCTGCAAAGTGTTTCATGGGGGTTATTTCAAGTTGGTACAACTTATTTTGGTCTTTCACATTCAATCCCAGAGACAACAACCCAAGCAGCAGTAAATGGGAAACCCATTTCCAGAATACAAACTGACAAACAGCTGTTCAGAGTATGGGGAAAAAAATATTTTTAAGAGATACTTACTTAATAGTACTGCTGGTTGTATGTGCTTGCTGCTGAGTGCCATTAAGCGTGCTGGCATTTTTTAGCTGCTGGAGCTGTTGGTTGGTCTGAGAGACTTGTGGCGACGGCATCCCTCCTGGGCCTGCACTGGGTTTCAGCGGGCCTCTCAACTGCCCATTCTGAGTAGACAAACCCATAATAACGGGATTTTCCGTCCTAGCTGTGGTCATTGTATTTATATATGTTTATTTGCAGTTTCAGTTTATAGCCCAAGGTTCATACAGAAACTGTAATAGTTTAAACCTCTTCAAATGAAGAGATAATAAAGTCTGCTCAATATATACGAGTCCTTTGTTGCAATCAAGGCAAGCACTCGTATGAGTCTTAAAAAGTCAAGCAGTCACTTGCACTGAGTTATTAGACAATACTTTTCACATAAATCCTTTTCCATAAAAAGGTTGTGCGCATATTCACTTCCACCTGTAATAAAGGAAAAGAGAGAGATTTCAATCAGAGCTCTGGAACAGTAGCTTTTTCGTGCCTTGGCAAATTTCAGTCTAATAGCTGCCTGAAGAAGAGTTTACTTTTAAACTGGAGAGGGTCATTATTATAGTTACAAGGTTCAACATTCTCAATACACAATTTAGAGAAGTCATTCTTTGAACTCAGGAAGGCACTGTCCTGTTATGACCATTGTGTTGGGAAGTCTTGCCACCAGAGGGAACAACAGTTGCACATTTTGACTAACTCCATTGCTTTAACTGCAGGCAATCAAAACAGCAGCACAATCCCACAGTGTTTTCTGTTTGTGTGAAGTGGCTAGCAATTAATTGTTTTGGATTTGGACAGCACCACATTTAATTTAACTGAACCATTATTCAAGGCCCACTCTTGGGCAGAACACAAACACACTAAACATATCCCCCAGCACTACCATCACTGTTCTCAAACTTGGGAGTGACAGACTTGAATGGATATTGCAAACAACTAGTTTGGTTACTAGAGACAGTAGGAACTGCAGATGCTGGAGAATCCAAGACAACACTGTACAGCTGGATGAACACAGCAGGTCAAGCAGCAGAAATGAGAAGTTTCCAAAGATGGGTACAGACCCAAAACATCAGCTTTCCTGCTCCTCATGTTGCTTGGCCTGCTGTGCCAATTCAGCTCTACATCGTGCTATCTTAGTTTGGTTATTCACTACCTATATTCTCTTTAATGGTGTTTTCTTTTGTGTGGGCTTCAGACATCCATGCAGCAATTTGTGAAATTAGAAGTCATTACTGGCAAGTGCACCAGCATACCAACCAGCAGACACAGACCCATCAGGAGGTTATGTCACCATGCAGTTTAGCTGAAACATTCATACCTATATCTGGCTTGACCACAGCTACTTCATCTGATTCCAAGACTAAACCAAGCTGGATAACGGGAGAGGAGTCCACAAAAAGATAAACCATAATCTTATTGAATGGCAGAGCAGGCTTGATGGGCAAGATGACCCACTGCTGCTGTTTCTAATGTTAACATCCTGATGCATAGATCACCAAATTCTTTTGCAAGCCTCGTTCTTAAAATCATTCACCTGCATTTCCTTCACCCACTGATTTCTTTGCCACCAACATGAAGACTTTCAGGTCAGCTCAGCCTGTTTTCTTCTTTCCCAGTGTGCCTGGCCAAACTTCCAAAAAGGTCTTTCACAAGTTTGACAATAGCAGTCAGCATGCACACTGACTGCCAAGAACACTGTGCCAGAGGTGGTGCAGAAGCTGACAGTAGCAGCATTCAAGCAACACCTGGATGAATATGAATAGGAAGAGAATAGAGAGATATGGAACCTATAAGCAAAGACAGTTTTGGTATGAAAGGGGTTAAAATATGGCAGCACAAGCTCGAAGGCTGAATGGCCTGTTCCAGTCTTGTGCTGTATTGTTTTGTTCTTTGCCTATCCTGTTCATGCCCATTCAAGTTCTTCAGGATGAGACTCAGCTGCTCCTTTAATCAAATTCCTACCCATGACAACCTGACTTCACTTCCTTGAAGTGAACTTTTCAAACGGAATACTGACTCAGCCAGTATTATGGTCCATTGACACATAATGAAGGTGTGACAAAATGACTTTCTGAACTGCAAACTTTTGGTGCAGGCAGTCAACATTGTTAAGGCAGCTCAGTAGTGAGCACTGCTGCCTCAACTCCAGGAACCTGGGTTCAATTCAACCCTTGGGTGACTGCGTGTGGAGTTTGCAGTCTCCGTGTCTATGTGGGTTTCCTCCCAGTCCAAAGATGTGCAGGCGAGGTGGATTGGCCATGCTAAATTGTCCCTAGGTGTTCAGGGATGTGTAGATTAGGGGCATGGGTCTGGGTGGGATGCTAAGAGTCAGTAGGACTAGTTGGGCCAAAAGGGCCTGTTTCCACATGGTAGGGAGTCTATGATGATTCTCAGCAATACTGAAGGAATGGTGATATATTCCAAAAAGTCAAGATGGAGTGATTTGGAGGGAGATGTGCTGATGGTGGTGTGCCCATGTTTCTGCTATCATTATACTTCTAGGTAAGAGTGGTTGTAGTTTTGCTGTCTCGGAAGTCTTGGCAAACTTCTGCAGTGCATCCTGTATATAGGACAACACTGCTAGTCCTGAGCATTGGTTGAAGGCATGGATATTTGTGAAGCTGGTGCTCATCAGCACTTTTGCTTTGCTCTGGATTGTATCAAGTCTCCATTCCTCTTTGAGGGAACTGGGGATACAAAAAAACGTAACTACTCCAGAACTGCACATATATCCCTCGAGGTTTCAACCCCATTCATACTGTACAGAAAGAGATTAAATAACCAATAATCAAACAAAAAACACTACACATCTAAGATAAAAAAGGTACTACCTCTCATCCTTTGCAATCTATCTGCAGCCAAAACAGAACCAACCCTACCATCCTCCTTTGAGTTCCAATGTCATTCAACTGGCTGGCACTGTGCACCTGGCTTATCCAGCTGTAAATGGAACAGCTTCTACAATGACTTCTACTCCCATGCCTAGTGTTACATCTGCTACCCCAAAGGATCTATTCCTGACAAATCCATATTCATCTATATCCTGTCTCCTGACAACCAAAATCAAAGCCAATTTCCATACCTAAATTCATCATCACCACCACCCTTACGCTTGCTCCAAGGTGGTCAGACTATTGGCTTATCATCAATATTAAAATCAACAGGAATGTCAAACTAAACATTTAGTTTCAGCCTTCATAACTGTGTGTGATTCAACCATTTCAATTTGTGTGTTAGAGAAACGCTCATTCAGGTCGTTGCATCTCTAAACTAAAAGAATCAGGAACATACTCCAGTCTGGTCTTCAACATTTTACCCTCAACTGGAAATCAAAGCCTATCCCTGTGCCCTAACTTATACATTCCCATTTGTAACTTGCACTTGCCAAGATACCTTTGCTTTCCAGTTAAGCAAACTGCTTTCTTTATAATTAAAAAGAGCACAACATTACAAAAGAAATAATAAATCCCTCATGGCCTCAGCATCTCTAACCTCATCTAGTCCTATAATGTTCCAATGAACCCGTTTCTAAAAAGCTGACCTCAAGCAACCAATTTTAGTCACTCTGCCACTGAAGGCAGTGTCTTTGGTTTCCATGGCTTTAACTTCTGGAATTCCTTGCTCTAGAAACTACAGCTCTCTTCTCTCCCTTCCCTACACCTCCCTCCTTGGTAAAATGTCCAACATCCACTTACATGGCTTGGTGTCAAATCTTTGTTAAGCACCTTGGAACATTTTATTACATTAATACAAAATCACATGGCTCTAGCAATTTAGAGTAAAGAAGCCAAGAAATAAGCAATCTCTCTGTCACAGATAATAAAACCTGAGGCTGGATGAACACAGCAGGCCAAGCAGCATCTCAGAAGCACAAAAGCTGACGTTTCGGGCCGAGACCCATCAGAGAGGGGGATGGGGTGAGGATTCTGGAATAAATAGGGAGAGAGGGGGAGGCGGACCAAAGATGGAGAGAAAAGAAGATAGGTGGAGAGGAGAGTATAGGTGGGGAGGTAGGGAGGTGATAGGTCAGTCCAGGGAAGACGGACAGGTCAAGGAGGTGGGATGAGGTTAGTAGGTAGGAGATGGAGGTGCGGCTTGGGGTGGGAGGAAGGGATGGGTGAGAGGAAGAACAGGTTAGGGAGACAGAGACAGGTTGGACTGGTTTTGGGATGCAGTGGGTGGAGGGGAAGAGCTGGGATGGTTGTGTGGTGCAGTGGCGGGGAGGGGACGAACTGGGCTGGTTTTGGGATGCGGTGGGGGAAGGGGAGATTTTGAAGCTGGTGAAATCCACATTGATACCATTGGGCTGCAGGGTTCCCAAGCGGAATAAGAGTTGCTGTTCCTGCAACCTTCGGGTGGCATCATTGTGGCACTGCAGGAGGCCCATGATGGACATGCCATCTAAAGAATGGGAAAGGAAGTGGAAATGGTTTGCGACTGGGAGGTGCAGTTGTTTATTGCGAACCGAGCAGAGGTGTTCTGCAAAGCGGTCCCCAAGCCTCCGCTTGGTTTCCCCGATGTAGAGGACGCCAAACCGGGTACAGTGGATGCAGTATACCACATTAAGCAGAGGTTCATCTGCACATCTGCCAATGTGGAAAGTCATCTTGGGGCCTGGGATAGGGGTGAGGGAGGAGGTGTGGGGCAAGTGTAGCATTTCCTGCGGTTGCAGGGGAAGGTGCCGGGTGTGGTGGGGTTGGAGAGCAGTGTGGAGCGAACAAGGGAGTCACGGAGAGAGTGGTCTCTCCAGAAAGAAGACAGGGGTGGGGATGGAAAAAGGCCTTGGGTGGTGTGGTTGGATTGTAGATGGCGGAAGTGTCGGAGGATGATGCGTTGTATCCGGAGGTTGGTGGGGTGGTGTGAGAGAACGAGGGGGATCCTCTTTGGGCGGTTGTGGTGGGGGTGGGGTGTGAGGGATGTGTTGCGGGAAATGGGGGAGACGTGGTCAAGGGCGTTCTCGACCACTGTGGGGGGTAACGTTGCAGTCCTTGAAGAACTTGGACATCTGGGATGTGCGGGAGTGGAATGCCTCATCGTGGGAGCAGATGCGGCGGAGGCGGAGGAATTGGGAATAGGGGATGGAATTTTTGCAGGAGGGTGGGTGGGAGGACATGTATTCTAGGTAGCTGTGGGAGTCGGCGGGCTTGAAATGGACATCAGTTACAAGCTGGTTGCCCAAAATGGAGACCGAGAGATCCGGGAAGGTGATGTGCTGGAGATGGCCCAGGTGAACTGAGGCCGCCTCTTGCTCCCCAGAGGAGCTCAAACAGTTCATCCACTTCACCAACACCTTCCACCCCAACCTTCAGTTCACCTGGGCCATCTCCAGCACATCCCTCACGTTCCCGGATCTCTCAGTCTCCATCTCAGGCAACCAGCTTGTAACTGATGTCCATTTCAAGCCTGCCGACTCCCACAGCTACCTAGAATACATGTCCTCCCACCCACCCTCCTGCAAAAATTCCATCCCCTATTCCCAATTCCTCCGCCTCCGCCGCATCTGCTCCCACAATGAGGCATTCCACTCCAGCACATCCCAGATGTCCAAGTTCTTCAAGGACCGCAACGTCCACCCCCCCCCCCCCCCCACAGTGGTCGAGAACGCCCTTGACCGCACCTCCCGCAACACATCCCTCACACCCCACCCCCACCAGAACCGCCAAAGAGGATCCCCCTCGTTCTCTCACACCACCCCACCAACCTCCGGATACAACGCATCATCCTCCGACACTTCCGCCATCTACAATCCGACCCCACCACCCAAGGCCTTTTTCCATCCCCACCCCTGTCTTCTTTCTGGAGAGACCACTCTCTCCGTGACTCCCTTGTTCACTCCACACTGCCCTCCAACCCCACCACACCCGGCAACTTCCCCTGCAACCACAGGAAATGCTACACTTGCCCCCACACCTCCTCCCTCACCCCTATCCCAGGCCCCAAGATGACTTTCCACATTGGCAGATGTGCAGGTGAACCTCTGCTTAATGTGGTATACTGCATCCACCGTACCCGGTGTGGCTTCCTCTACATTGGGGAAACCAAGCGGAGGCTTGGGGACCGCTTTGCAGAACACCTCTGCTCGGTTCGCAATAAACAACTGCACCTCCCAGTCGCAAACCATTTCCACTTCCTCTCCCATTCCTTGGATGGCATGTCCATCATGGGCCTCCTGCAGTGCCACAATGATGCCACCCGAAGGTTGCAGGAACAGCAACTCATTCTGCTTGGGAACCCTGCAGCCCAATGGTATCAATGTGGATTTCACCAGCTTCAAAATCTCCCCTTCCCCTACTGCATCCCAAAACCAGCCGAGTTCGTCCCCTCCCCCCACTGCACCACACAACCAGCCCAGCTCTTCCCCCCCCCACCCACTGCATCCCAAAACCAGTCCAACCTGTCTCTGCCTCCCTAACCTGTTCTTCCTCTCACCCATCCTTTCCTCCCACCCCAAGCCGCACCTCCATTTCCTACCTACTAACCTCATCCCACCTCCTTGACCTGTCCGTCTTCCCTGGACTGACCTACCCCCTCCCTACCTCCCCACTTATCTTTTCTCTCCATCTTTGGTCCGCCTCCCCCTCTCTCCCTATTTATTCCAGAACCCTCACCCCATCCCCTCTCTGATGAAGGGTCTAGGCCCGAAACGTTAGCTTTTGTGCTTCTGAGCCTGCTGTGTTCATCCAGCCTCACATTTTATTATCTCGGATTCTCCAGCATCTGCAGTTCCCATTATCACCAATCTCTATGTCACATCTCATTTTCCATATATTTTCTGGGTTTTAGTTTCAGCAAAGGGTCAACTGAGAAAGAGAAAAAGAAAAAAGATCTCATTCTTCTACAAGACAAGGCAAAATAACAAGTTGCCAAATACAGACACGTTTTGGCAGTGTGAATAGTTACCTCAAGCTTGGATTTTAATCACCACCCCACCCAAACCTTAGTGTGATTTCCCGAGAATATGAAAACCAATCAAATACATTTATTGAAAACACACCCAAGAATGATCTCAAGTCTCTGCTTTCTTTCACAAGTGAGAAATATGCATGTTGCATATCAAAATGAAATGGCAAAAAATTTTACTTGGGCTCAAAGAATTTTCCAACATCAAATCACAAATCAGTTGTAAAACCATTTAACTCGTGTAATGAGGTCAGGTATGTTTAAAGTTTAAGAAAAGAAAGCAGTCACAATTTCGATTGTGACCATGGTCAAGACATCTAATTTTGCATCTAGTTACTAATTGTTCTGAATGGAACAAATATTTTGCAACTTTGAGGAAATTCAACACTTAAAATTTTAATTCAAGTTTACCAAGTTTAAGACTTATGCATAACTTGCAACTGCAGTCAGAAGAAAATACATGATACAGAACCCAATCTAGGAAAACCTAGAGAGAGCACAAAGCTATTTTAAGTATAGCAATTCTAATTTCATAGGCCTTTCAGCAACTTACTGGGTAAACAGCCCGAAATTGTGAACCAAAGAAACCAAACACATAGGTAAAAACAGAAATAGCATCAGAATTTCTGAAATAGCAAGTAGATGCACTAGTCACAATCTTCCTAGAATTCTTAGATTCTCAAAGTCCCAGAGTATTGGAAAGCTACCTGTACGAACATCCTTATTCAAAAAGGAAGTTAACTATAGGCCAGTAAGATGAACAGTTGTCTTTGTGAAAGCATTATAAGCAGAATCAGCATGGTTTTGTGAAGGGAAAAAGACTGAAAATCATTAGAATTTTTAAAAACCCAGTAAACCTACAAAAAAAAAAGAGATAGTCTACAAATAGAATTAAGCGCAGCCAGTAAATTTAGGTTTCAAAAAAATTTATGATAAACAAAGGTACTCAAGATCACAGCGCATGGCACTAGCAGTGCTATGTTAATATGGACAAGAGGAGCGGCTAAGTATTAGAAGACAAAGGTGGGATACAGGAGGCGTTTTCAGAATGACATAACTAGTAGCACATCACCAGGCTCAGTGCTGGAGAACCCAAGTACTTGTAACATCAACTTGGACGAGCAAAGTGAACGTGCTATCACTAGAAATTTGTAGAGGACAGAAAAATAGTGGAAAGACAGGTGGTGAACACAACACAGACATTGTGCATTTTGGCAGGACATATCATTTGAACGGGGAGAGCTGCAGAGATGCGGCGGGGGGGGGGTGATCTGTGCATGAATCATAAATAGCTGGTCTACAAGTTCTGCAGTTAACTGGGAAGGCAGATGGAATGCTGGCTTTTATTTCAAAGGGAATGGAGCATGAACATAAGGGAGTCTTGCTAGAACAATACAAGACATTAATCAGCCCACACTTACATTAATATGGGGCCCTTCTCCAAGAGAAGATTCTGACACTGCAAGCAGAGATGGCATACTTTGTTGATCCTGGGTACAGAGACATTTATGGAGAGATGGAGGTGGTGGGATTGGTACTCAGTTTAGAAGAATGAGAGCCAATCTTATCAAAAGAAGCAAGAGGTAGGATTTATACTGATAGATAGTCATGTTGAGAGCACAGATTATTGTTGACATAGGGTCCCTGTAGAATCCCCACTGCAGCATATTCTGAAGGAATTACCCAGAAAATTGAATTTCCCACTGGGCAATTACACCACACAATGGTGTAAAAAGAGACACTGGACGGTTCAGGTCAAGTTAAATAAATAAAAGTCACTCAGGAAAGGTTTGACTATTAAGCCGCCAGGCTCTTCACACCTGAAAAAGGTGAACAACTCCCACCTCAGAACCAAAACAATACACCCTGCCCTCGAACTGCACCCAAATTCTCCAATACCCCATAACGTGACTGACCCAAAAATCCACCTGGCCATCAGACCCAGTCTATACCCAAGGTGAAGTGGCCGTCCATTCACCTCTGTCTGGACTTAACTTGACCCCTCTCCCCTAACCGAGTCCAACTCCTCTGCTGTCAAGCTGGAACCATCCGAGCTCAATCTCTACCCTTCTCTCACGCCCAAAACAGGATTTCTCCAGAACACCTAACCTACTCTAAGTAGGTCTGTGCCTTACTGTACCCTGCACCATCCTCAACTAGCCCCCTCTACCCATCTATTATCCTATTCCTACCCAACTGGTACCCTATCTCCTAACCACCTGGAAACCAACCTCCCCAGCACCCGAATATCACACTTCCCTTGTGCATGGTCTTGGTGAAATTAGACTGGACACCAACTCCAGATGTCAGTTCCTATATTGAAATTTGCCACCTCCCCAAAACAAAAACCACACAGTTAAGACATGTTACTGCACACAGAGCCATACAGCCTGGAAAGAGACTTTGACTCAACTTGTCCCTGCCAACCAGATATCCTAAACTGCTCAAGCCCCACTCGTCATATGTATTCCCAGAGGACTTAAATATTGTAATTGTACCAGCTGCCTCCACTTCTTCTGCCAGCTTTCTATGTAAGCATCACCTTCTGCATGAAAAAGTTGCTCCTTAGATCCTTTTAAATCTTTCCCCCTCACCTTAAAAAACTTATGGCCTCCAATTTTGGGCTATCCTATCTAGGGGAAAGACCTTAGCTATTCACCCTGTCTATGCCCCTCAATTTAAAAAACCCTGTATTAAGTCACCCTGAAGCCCCCCATGGTCAAGAGAAAGTAGCCCCAGTTGATTCAGCCTCTCTCTGTAGCTCAAAACCTCCAATCCCAGCAACATCCTCGTAAATCTTTTATGATCCATTTCAGGTTTCACATCTTTCCTATGGCATGGAGGCCAGAATTGAATGCAATATTCCAAAAGTGCCCTAACACATGTTCTGCAGTCATAACATTACATCCCAGCCTCTACATTCAATGCAGTGACCAATGAAGGCAAGCATGCCAGAAGTCTTCTTCACCACCCTGTCTACTTGCAACTGCACCCCAGGCCCCTTTGTTCAAAAGCACTCCCAAGGCCCCACCATTAACTGTATAAATCCTGCCCTGCTCTGAGGCAAGTGGGACTGGAGCCCAGGTCTTTTGGTCCAGAGGCAGGGACATCACTGCCGCACCACAAGAGCTCTGAATAGGTGCCAAGCCAGGCAGTACTTCTTTTGTCAGAATAGATTCATTAAATAGATTTTAATAGATCTTTGGAGCAGATGGAACTTCACTCCACTCCACATCCTCTATCCTAGAGGCTGGGACATTACTGCCCCACAGCTGCCTTATAGATACTTTCTAATCAACCTATTCAGAAATATTGAGCGCGCGAAAGCACGAGAGAGAGAAGGTTGAAGTGAACCTGAGCCCCCTAGTTAGAGACAGGCACACTTCCACTGCACTTGAAGTGTCCCAACCTTACATACTTGCCATCTGATAGTTTCTTGGACTTTTAAATTTCAGAAAATGACAGCTGACTGCTGGGAATTAGGGTTTAGCTTACCCTTGAGAAAGAGAAATATGTCAGATTCCTGAGGAAGACCCAAACAGAATCACCCCTCAGGAAATAGGGCACCCTTTTGTAAAAAGCTCTGGAGATTTTACAGTGTCTGGCAATCTAAGCTTAAGGAGTTGACAAGGTAGATGCTGAGGTAGATTATGCACTCAACAGGAAACTAAGAGCAAGGGATCATCCATTTCAGACAGAAGACAAATTTCTCCTGAGGGCAGTGAATCTGTGGAATTATTTACCATCAAGGTCTGTAGAGGCTGGGATGCTAAGAATTTAAGGTAGAGATGGACAGATTTTTTTAAAAAATAGAAGGAAATTAAGGATTATGTGGAAAGGCAGGAAAGCGGATTATTCTATTTTACCTAATGGCAGAGCACTCAGTGGGCCAGACGACCTACTTCTACTTCAAGGTGTTATGGAGAAGAAATTTAGCAAACTGGACCTTAACGTAGTAATCTCAAAACTACAACTTGTTCCTGCAGATGCTCGAGAATTGAGATAACAACGTGTAGAGCTGGATGAACACAGCAGGCCAAGCAGAGGAGCAGGAAAGCTGACATTTCAGGCCTAGACCCTTCTTCAGAAATGGGGACAACTTGTTCCACTAGGGAGTGCAGAAATTTGGTTCGAGAGGTCTTTAAATTCTTGGGACATTTGGACCCCTCCAAAAAGGAAGTGATTTCTACAGGCAGGCAGTTTACATCTGAACAGAAGAAGTACAACCAAGTTTTTTGGAAAGCATTTTGTCAATGATATTAGAAAGCGTTTAAATCAACTGAGGAGCGACAGACCCAAGAGATACCATCAGAGAAGAATACCGAGGTTAAAAGTTTTAGCAGAGATCCGTAACTCAGGTGGCAGTGAGGTTGTTGACTTGCTCGCTGAGCTGGCTTGTTCTCGTTCAGATGTTCAATCATCTTGCTGGGTGACTGACAGGAGTTTCTGATGAAGCCATTATTCTACTCCGTTTGGAATTTACACTGTTTAGTCCGTTATGGAGAGTACTGTCACTTCCAGTTTTGATCTTTATGGGGTGCAATTCTATATGTTTGTTGATTGAACTATGAGTGGAGAACCATGCCTCTAGGAATTCCTGAGTATGTCAATTTGGCTTGGGCTACCGTGGTTACCTCGCCCCAGACAACCAGATGGCCTTCATTAACTGAGCAGATTATAAACACTCCATTCCCACAACATGCAGAATCAACATGGTTTATAAAACACCATGCCATAAATGTCACAAACATTACATTTGATAGACAGAAAGGAAACTAGCCATCAGAATACACGAACTTCAGCTAGCAGCAAAACGGCATGACAAACTCTCAATAAATCGGTACACTCAAGACAACAAAAGTCATCAATTTAACTGAGACAAGGCAACCATAGTAGTCCAAGCCAAACAGACATGAATGGGAATTCCGAGAGGCGTGGTTCTCTACCTGTATTGCAATCAACAGAATTGGACCCCACATACAAACCCACACAGATCAAAACCAGAAATGACACTACTCACCATAACAGACCAAACAGTATAAATTCCAGGTAGAACAGAATAACACCGCTTCATTGGAGGCTCCACTGATGTTACCTAGCACGGTGACAACACGTCAGAACAAGAACAAGCCAGCTTGGTGAGCAAGTCAACAATCTCAAGGATACCAAAGTGCACAAAATACTGTGAGAATAGGCTAGGACTGAAACACAGAATGGCAAATCAACAAGTAGGTTTTAGTAGGGGAAGAAGGCAATTAACTTTAAAATCACTTATTGTGCACGCAAGTGAATGCACGAAGCCAGGTAAAGACTGGGGAGTTGCAGTCACAGATTTAAACAGAAATAAGATACTGTGGCTCTTACAGAGACTTAGTTCAAGCAAAGGCAGGGTTGCATATTAGGTATTCCAGGATACAAGGTTTTCAGGAAAGAGGAAAGAATGAAAAGTGACAGTGGTGGCAATAATGAATAAGGAGTGTTAAAAAAGAATTGCACTGTGCCCGTGTTTTAAAATACTGCAAGGATAAGTTAAACTACAGACCAGTTCAGCAATCAGGAAACTTGCAGAATTAATTTTGGACCCAAAAAAAAAGTCCCATGTGCGTTAAGTGAATGCCAGCAGAGATTGGTAGAAATCACATTAAATGCATTTACGGGTGTTCTTTCGATGAATTGAGGTGTTTGATGATGATTCTTACCTGGATTCCCTGAAGGTCGGTGATACAGTGCCACCCTAAGAAGTCTGAGTACTAAGTTAGAACTCTTGAAAATAAAAAAACAGACAGTATCAACACGGACAAGAGCGTGAGTGATATGAACGACAGCAACAGTCCATGGATAATTTCTAGGCAGGGGAAGAGGGTTCTTCAGGGACCAGTGCTGGAACTCTTCCTTTTCCGATAGGAGAATTGTGAAGTGCCCAGGGACTAGAGCATAACTTCAAAAGCCCGCAGATGTTACAAAACTGGAACCGTGATAAACCAAGGGCAGTACAGAACTTCAAACACTAATCATTTGCTGTGGATAGATAGGTGATAGATGACATTCTATACTACACAAAGAACATATGAAATGTACAACTTTGAAGTGGATGCAGAAGCAGAGCGAACTGGCAGCATATGCACACAAGTCACTGAAGGTGCAGGACAGCATATAATATTTAGACTTTATTAACAAGGGATAAAACAGGAACAAGGAGTTTATGCTGAACTTAAAGCATTTCAGCTTTAGGTAAAATATACTTTCTAAAAGTGTAGTACTCAGAACTATGTTAAAAGTACTGGTGATATTGCTGAAGAGGTTTACTAGTACAATTCTAGGAATGGAGAATTTTAGTTATGAAGATGATTCAAATTGGGACTATTCTCCTTGGAGAGAAAGCAGAGAGCAGATCTCATTGAAGTATTCAAAGTCTGAGGGATCTGCACAGAGCAAACAGTGTGGAAGTGTCTCACTCACTCATGATTCATTCAAAATGAACAGAGCACAGATGCAAAGTAATAGTACAAGCAAAAGCAACAAGGAGGAAAAGCTTTTACATACTGAGTGGTTAGGGTCTGAAATATACTGTGTAAGCTTCGGGCAGAGGCAGGATCAGGAGAGACATTCCAAAAGGAATTAGAGGATCACTCTAAAGAACACTAGGTGAGATGCTCTTTCAGGGAGCTGGCTTAGACAGAAGCAGGCTGAATGGCCTTCTGCACTGTAACAATTTTGTTATCAATACATGCTTTCCACACCAAGGAAAAATATTAAGTTATACAAATATAACAGAAGATAACTGTTCAGTTCACTGTTTTTGTGCTAGCTCTAAAAAAGTTATTCCACTAACCCTCAACGCTGCCCTTTCCCAAAAAAGTTCTTCCCTTTCAAGTATTCAAACTATCTTGAAAAAAGTTACCAAGTAAAGTTCCATCTCGTTTTTAAACCATTTGTTCCAGATCATCGTAACTCATCTGAAAACATTTCCTTAGATCACTTCTAGTTTTCCCCACCTCCTTTTGCTTACTGACCCAGACACAGCTAGAAATAGTTTATTCACCAAATTCAGTTCTGAACACCACTATTAAGTCTTTCCTTAATACTGTCAAGGAGAACACCAGCTTCTCCACATTACTGACGTTCGAAATCCCTGTTAACTTTTACACCCTCTCCAAGGTCTAAATTTAAAAAAAAGACGAGGAGACACTTATCACCCACCTCTCACTCTAAAAAGCAATATCTCCATTTATCGTCCTGTGACTTTTGGGTCAGTCATATTGTAACAACACTTGATTGGATACTGTAAAATTAAATTCTGACCACTGTCACGGCCACCAGGCAGTTATGATCCGAGTTACTACATGCTTCAGATATTTGGACAACGTACAGCAGGGACCCACTTGATGTACCACTACAAGTGCCTTTACAAGAGCCTCCAAATCCAGTGGCAAGCAAGCCAAACCAACATGCCACTAATCATTTAAAACCAATCTGCTGAGCAGGGCATGATTTTCACACTCGCAAGACCAAACAAAACCACCAGCTCGTAGGAAACCCTGGCATTTGACTGACTAAAAGAATGTTCTTTAGGAGGTCAACAAACCTAACTCAGGAACACAGAGACAGAAGATATCAGGACAGTACGCAAACTTCTGAGCAACTATCTACCTATCCTTCACGCACAAGTTGTTTTGCATGGGACAGAACAGTCAGACTGATCAGAAATGTCAAAATCTATTAAGTTGGAGAAGGAAGAGGAAGCAAGTCATCTTCGATCCAGAAGCACTAGGACAGGACAGCACAGATGCAGGAACTAGGAGCCTTGGTGCCCTCGATTATAACAATACACATGCATATAATACACATATCAAAACAGTGAACAGCCTGGATCTCCTTTCAAAACACAAGCTGGGAGGTGAACTACATGTTTCTATCAAAACCTTTCATCACTTTATATAGTGGACATAGAGAATGATTCTGCTTGGTAGCAAAAAGCATAACTAAAGGCCATCAATATAAGGTAAGTCAAGAAATAGAATATGGAATTCAGAAAAACTCTTGCACGATAAAGGCCAGTACGTGGAAAGCACTACCATACGAGTGGTTGAAGCAAATGATTAGATGTATTTCAGGGGAAATGATAGACGGGCATGAGGGAGATAGACTAGAGAATTACGATAATAGATTTAGAGCAGGTAGAGATGGGAGGTGTCATGGAGAATTAAGACTGCCATGGACTGGTCAGGCCAAATGGCCTGCAGCATATTTTATGTACAGTAAGAAAACTGTTATTTTGCCAGCTTCCAAGTAATCAAATAGCTTGCCATTTTATAATACTGATCTGGACCTAATCATTTTCATCCAATTTACAACAAGTTCGACATTGCATTGGACATAGGTAGTTAACATTATTAAAACTTGCCACTGGCTCTTTTTGCAGTGGAATAGACTAATAACTAGTGTATAAAGGGCAAAGGCAGGTATTTTAAACTGTTTCAATAAGTTGAAACACATCTATACTAAACACTGAATTAATTGCTGACTTTGCGCTACTCCATTCTATTCTATTCTATCCTATCACTTCTGCCTCCAAAATTGAAAAACTTAGTTAAACTGAACAGCATGGACAAATCAGAATGCACTTGTTCAAACAGACTAAGTTAAATAACCTCAAAACAAAAATCATCGGTACAATATTCCAAACATATATCAACCTTCCAAAAATCAAACATGGTTACGTAAGAGGGATTGAACACTCAATTTTTAAAATTTTTTTTAAACAATTAAGAGGATGAGGGTACCACTGGCTAGGCAGCATTTATTGCCCATCCCTAACTGCACAGACAGCAGTTCAGAGTCAACCATATGGCTGTGGGTCTGGAGTCACACATAAGCCAGACTAGGTAAGGATGGCAGTTTCCTTCCCGAAAAGGACATTAAATGTCTTATGTATTAAGCAGGGAGGGAAAAATCAAAGCAGATAATCAACCAATTTTGAAACAAAAAAGTTTGAATTCAACTTCCAAAACCTTGTCAACCTTATTTCCTTCCTTTAAGGTACTCCTTAAAACCCACCTCCTTGCTCAAATTTTACCAATGGGAACTTCTTTGTGCTTTGGTATCATTGTCAAAACAAACGTTCTGGTGCCTGGGGATGTTTTACCACGAAAAAAAGTGATGTACAAGTAGTCACTATTTTTCTAATATTTTGTAACAAATTTATCTTTATCCCATCTACACAAGATTGCATTCACAACATAAAAATCAAGATAGCAAACTTTGGCAATGTAATGTAAACAAATTTAAATGAAAGTTGATAACCGTCCTTAAAAACAACCAAGGGCTGCAGAAACTTCAATTACAAGAACTTAACCTTAACCTTAGCCATTGAGGTAGAATTTCTAGTACAGCTTAGACATTTTTAATTTTAAAAATAAGTTCTATCGCTTGAAATTAAAGAAAGTATCAACATTCCAAACTATTGTTAGCTTTTTATCTTTTTTGGAACAACAGCAAGATTATGATGTTTAAAACCCTAAAGGCCCAACACCATCTGTCACATTGTAGTGACATAAACAGAACGAAAACTGGAACAGAAAAATCTAGCTTCACAGGAGTAAACAAAAATCCACGCGCTTTATTTAATATGCAAGATAGATATTTATGTACTTTTACCAGCCAGCAGACGGAGTGAGAAGCTATAGTTTACAAGAAAGAGTGAAGTGAGGGAGAAAAGGGTCAATATTTACACCAGTTCGCTCATAAAATTCCGGCCGCCTTCTACCACTCCGTCACCCCGAAAAAAAAGGAACAGCCTAAGCTCAAACACTTCCTAAAAAATTCATAAAGAGAAAAACAAGTCTCGACAGCATTATCAGAAATTAAGTAAATTACAATTTTCAGAAGACATTTAACGAAATCTTTCGACATATTCGCGAAAAACGCATAATTTAAAAAAACTGGATTCAAAACACGAAATTTTAAAAGACACGGTCAAACACATTAAAACAAAAAAAAAACGACAAAACAGAGTGTTTGTGGCCTTACAGCAAAGCAACGGCCAACGGAAGAGAGGAAAAAATAATCAACATCCTACGCAGCTTCATAAATAACAGCAGGTAAGCGACCGTTTCCAAAAATAAAATCACATCCTAACTCCTGACACTCGAATAAAAGTGTTAAGAAAAAAACATCATTGAACAAACCCTCGATGGCGACGATTTCTCTCCGACTCTGCTTATGTTTATTCGCTTTTTTTGTCTGCCCGATTCCAATATGGCGTCTTCTCCCTCGGCCCAACGTCATCGGCCGAGCCCGAATCAATCAGTTGACTTTTAAAGCTATCCCACCCCCAAAAAACATCTGGGTTACCTCATCAAACTCAATAAATCAACTACAAACTGTCAGAATTTGTCATCAGTATAAGAATTTAATTTAAGTTTATTGGTGGCGTGTCGGGCGAAATTGTCCTACCACGTGATCTGCCCCCCACCCCATGCAATGTGTGCCTTGATTTTAGCCCAGAGTAATTTGGGAAATTTTTTTTGTTACTGTTGCTCTTGGTCACTTATTTTCCTCTCTTCCCTCCTGGATTTGTCATGGTTTGCTTTGTTTTTTTTTCCTGCATTTGTATCGCTGTTTGCTGATGCTGTTGTTGTTGTTGCAGCAGCAAGTTCGCGCCCTCTCCTGGCAGCTCCATTTTCCATCGAGATGTCGCAAGGATTTGGAAATTGAATCCATCCACGTTGAGTGGTCTCACTTACATGTCCCTTCAAATTCCCCATTCTGTTCGAGTATTCCTGACAATTGCTCGAAGTTTAAAAAAAATGTCGGAGCATGGAATGTTTTGCCACAGGAAGTGTTTAATACGTCTTTTCGAGGTGATTATTTTGAAATACAGATACGAGGACTATTTTGGAATGGTTGGCTTTATTTTGTACCATGAGCTCTGATTTGATAACTACCCCTCTGCTTCCCTCGGCTACACTAGCCACAGTTAAACAACACCATAATCTTATATTTTTTTGTACATTCATAGGTTGTGAGCACTTACTGGAAGTTCTTTATTCAAAGTCCATTCAGGAAGCATAGGCATTTAGCTGAGTGTAAATGCCTTGAGGAGAACCATTTTGCCTCCACAAAGTGTGAGGCTGGATGAACCCAGCAGGCCAAGCAGCATCTCAGGAGCACAAAAGCCGACGTTTTGGGCCTCGACCCTTCATCAGCAAATGCAAATGCTTTTCTGATGAAGGGTCGAGGCCTGAAACGCCAGCTTTTGTGCTCCTGAGATGCTGCTGGGCCTGCTGTGTTCATCCAGCCCCACACTTTGTTATCTCGGATTCTCCAGCATCTGCAGTTCCCATTGGCTCTGACTCTAGTATAAGCAAGGCAAATCTTCATGAACCACCACAGGTGGAATGTGGTCTGAGCAGCTATTATTATTATTATTATTATTATTCACAACATCTTAGTATTTTAGTTTAATTCCCCTCCCACCCTATCACTGCAGAGTGGACTTGCATTTATATAGTGCTTTGCATGATAATCAGATGTCTCATTGAGATTTGCAGCCAATTACAGCCTAGTTCCTGACAGATGCAACATGAGAAATGAAGCAGTCAGTTTTTACATGGCAACCTCTACTAAACAGTTTTCTGATTTTGTGTTATTCTTCAATGAGACGTGAGCATATTTGTTGCCCTGCCCTTGAGAGGATGACGGTGAGCGCCTTCTTGAACCTTTGTAGTCCATGGGATGTAGATACCCCCACAGGACTGTTAGGAGGGAAGTTCCATATTTTTGACTCAGAAAGAGTGAAAGAACAGTGATATTGTTTCAAGTCAGAATGTTGTATAGCTTGATGTGAAATTGAGGGTGATGGTGGTGTTCCAGTGCATCTGCTTGTCATTCTGGATGAGGTCTTATGTTTGGAAGGTGCTTTCAAAGGAGGCATAGCCACCTGATGCAGTGCATCTTTGGGATGGAATATAATGCTGCCATTGTATGTCTGCACTAGAGGGAGTGAATTTTAAGGTGATGGATTGTGTACTGATCATACTGGTACTTTATCTTGGGTGGTGTCAAATTTCTTAAGCTGTGTATTTAGGCAAGTGAACAGTGTTCCATTACACTCCTGGATTGTATCCTGTAGATGGTAGGTAGACTTATGGGAGTCAGGAAGTAAGTCTCTTGGCACAGAATTCCCAGCCTCTGACCTGCACTTGTAGCCCCAGTATTTACACAGTATCTAGTTCATTTCTAGTCATTGGTAACTCCCAGGATGTTGATTTTTACCCTCGTGTTAAAATTCTTCTCTAGCTTGTTGATCACTATTTATAATGTGTTCCAGCTCCACAAGTCCTCTGAGGTAATGCAAGCTTAATTCTGATTTTTTGAGGATCCCTGATTTTAATCACACCACCATTGGTGGCCATACCTTCAACTGCCAATCCCTAAGCTCTGGATTCCCTCCACATCCATCTACCCACCTCTCTACCTTCCTCGTTTAAGTCACAAGTTAAAAACTATATCTTTGAAGTTTTTGATCATTTCCCTAAGTAACTCATACTATGTTTCACTGTTATATTTTATGAAATGTCTCGGAATGTTTATTATATTACAACACCACATAAATACAAATTATTGCTATAACTCTATGTCAGTGTGGCCTAGCTAGTTGTAGATATTTTAATCAACCTGTTCTAATCTGGTGACAAGGGTAAATAGGGTGGTCAACAGCACTTTAAACTAGTAAGTACGGGGGAAGGGAGGAGTGAGCGTACAGGGAAGCAAAACAGCATGTCTGTAGGTGGACGAAGCTTCAAGAGAACTGAAGAGCTGTTAGTAATGGAGGTGATAGGACTCAGAAAAAGGGTGCAAAACCTGGCATAAGGGCACTTTATCTGAATGCTTGGAGCATCCGAAACAAGGTGGGTGAATTGGTGGTGCAAATCATGGCAAATGGGTACGATTTAGTGGCCATTACAGAGACACGGTTGCAGGATGGTCATGACTGGGAGTTAAATATCCAGGGCTATCAAACTGTTCGGAAGGACAGACAGGAAGGTAAGGGAGGTGGTGTCTCTCTGATTTTTAAGGATGAGATCAGGGTGGTAGTGAGAGATGATATAGGCTCTACTGAATAAAAGGTTGAATCCATTTGGGTGGAAATTAGGAATAGCAGGGAGTATAAGTCACTGATAGGTGTGGTCTATAGGCCACCAAATAATGACATTGTGGTGGGGCGAGCAATAAACATAGAAATAGCTAATGCATGTAAAAATGGTACAGCAATTATCATGGGGGATTTTAATCCACGTATCGATTGGTCAAACCAGGTCAGTCATGGCAGCCTTGAGGAGGGGCTCAGAGAATGCATCCACGATAATTTCTTTGAACAATATGTAATGGAACCTACGAGGGAGCAAGCTATGCTAGATCTAGGCCTGTGCAATGAGACAGGAATAATTAATGATCTCACAGTTAGAGATCCTCTTGGAAGGCACAATCATAGTATGGTCAAATTTAGATTAATTCCCTACAGTGTGGAAACAGACCCTTCTGCCCAATAAGTCCACACTGCTCCTTGGAGCATCCCACCCAGACCCATCCCCCTATAATCCACACACCCTGAACACTACATGGCCAATCCACCTAGCCTGCACATCTTTGGACTGTGGGAGGAAACCAGAAGGACCCGGAGGAAACCCATGCAGACATGGGGAGAATGTGCAAACTCTGCACAGACAGTAACCTGAGGTTGAAATCGAACCTGGGTCCCTGGTGCTGTGAGGCTGCGGTGCTAACCACTGAGCCACCAAGCTGCCCTAAAATACAGATTTAAAATACAGATGGAGTGTGAGAAGGTTAAATCCAGTGCCAATGTCCTGTGCTTAAACAAAAGAGTCTATGATGGGATGAGGGAGGAGTTAGCTAAGGTAGAATGGAAGCAAAAACTTTATGCTGGGTCAATTGAGGAACAGTGGGGGACTTTCAAATTGATTTTTCGCAGTGCTCAGCAGAAGTATATTCCAGTGATAAGGAAGAACTGTAGGGAAAGAAATAGTCAGCCATGGATGTTTAAGGAAATAAAGGAAAGTATCAGATTAAAAAAAACATACAAAAAAGCAAAGAGTAGTGGGAAACTAGTAGACTGGGAAATCTTTAAAGGTCAACTGAAAGCCACAAAGAAGTTATAAAGAAAAGTAAGATAGATTCTGAGAGTAAAATAGCTCAGAATATAAGAACAGGCAGCAAAATATGCATGTCGTAAAAGAGTGGCAAAGGTAAACATTGGTCCTTGAGAGGATGAGAAGGTCAATTCAATAACTGGAAATGAGGGAATAGCCGAGGCAGTTATTTTGTGTCGGTCTTCACAGTGGAAGACACAAATAACATGCCGAAAACGAAAGGCAAAAAGGTTATAGCAGGAGAGGACCTTGAAACTATCATTATCACTCAGGAGGCAGTGCTGGGCAAACTAATGGGTGCTAAACGTAGACAAGTCTCCTGGACCTGATGAGATGCACCCCAGGGTACTAAAAGAGGTGATGGGGGAAATAGTAAATGCACTAGTAATTATTTACCAAAATTCACTGGACTCTGGGGTGGTTCCCACAAATTGGAAAACAGCCAATGTGACAGCACTGTTTAAAAAAGTGAAGTGGACAAAAAGCAGGTAACTGTTGACCAGTTAGCTCAACTTCTGTATTGGGGAAAATGCTTGAATCTATCATTAAGGAAGAAATAGCAAGACATCTGCATATAAATTGTCCCATTGGGAAAACCCAGCATGGGTTCATGAAGGGTAGGCCATGTTTAACTAATTTAGTGCAATTTTTTGAAGACATCATTTGGATGGTGGACAATGGGGAACCTGTGGATGTGGTGTATCTGGAGTTCCAGGAGGCTTCTGACGGGGTGCCACACCAAAGGCTGCTACATAAGATAAAGTTGCACGGTATTACATGTACTATATTGGCGTGGATAGAGGATTGGTTGACGAGTAGAAAACAAGAGTAGGGATAAATGGGTGTTTTTCTGGTTGGCAGTCAGTGGCCAGTGGTGTGCCTCAGGGATCAGTGTTGGGACCGCAATTGTTTACAATTTGCGTAGATGATTTGGAGTTGGGGACTGAGTGTGGTGTGTCAAAATTTGCAGATGACACTAAGATGAGTGGCTCAAGCAAAGTGTGCAGCAGACACTGAAAGTCTGCAGAGGAATCTCAGTTGTCTAAGTGAGTGGGCAAAGGTCTGGCAGATGGAGTACGATGTTGATAAGTGTGAGTTCATCCATTTTGGTAGGAATAACAGCAAAGTGGACTATGCTTTAAGGGGTAAAAAATTGCAGCATGCTGCTGTGCAGAGGGACTTGGGTGTCCTTGTGCATGAATCGCTAAAAGTAGGATTGCAGGTGCAGCAGGTAATTAAAAAGGCAAATGGAATTTTGTCTGTCATTGCTAGAAGGATAGAGTTTAAAAACAGGGAGGCAATGCTGCAGCTGTATAGGGGCCTAGTGAGGCCACACCTGGAGTACAGTGTGCAGTTTTCGTCTCCTTACTTGAGAAGAGATATACTAGCACTGGAGGGGGTGCAGAGGAGATTCACTTGGTTGATTCCAGAGTTGAGAGGGTTAGATTATGAGGAGAGACTGAGTGGGCTGGGATTATACTCATTGGAATTCAGAAGAATGAGGGGAGAACTTATAGAAACATATAAGATTATGAAGGGAATAGATAAGGTGGAGGCAGGGAGGTTGTTTCCACGAGCAGGTGAAACTAGGACTAGGGGACATTGCTTCGAAACAAAGGGAAGCAGATGTAGGACTGAGTTCAGGAGGAACTTCTTCACCCCAAGGGTTGTGAATCTGTGGAATTCCCTGTCCAGTAAAGCGGTTGAAGCTTGCTGAATGTTTTTAAGGCAGGGCAAGATAAATTTTTCAACAGTAAAGGAATTAAGGGTTATGGTGAGTGGGCGGGTAAGTAGAGCTGAGTCTCAAAAAGATCAGCTGTGATCTTATTGAATGGCAGGGCAGGCTCGAGGGGCCAGATGGCCTACTCCTGCTCCTAGTTCTTATGTAAACAATCATCAACCCCTCAAGCCTGTTTCAACATTTAATGAGATCATGACCAATCTGTGGCCTGACTCCATTTCCTTGTCTTTGGGCTCTGGACTCAGATTCAGAACTAACTACTAATCTAGCATCAACTGCTATTTGTGGAAGAAAGATCAAAACCTCTACCGACTGTTGTGTGTAGAAGTGTTTCCTAACATCTCTTATGAATGCTCTGGCCCTAGTTCTCAGACAGTGTCCCCGAGCTCTAGAATCTCCACATGATGGACAGTTTACCTTTACCTACCCTGCCTTTTCCTGTTGCTTGAAGACACTGATTAGATCACCTCTTACCTTTCTAAATTCTAGAGGAAAACAGGCCTAGTTTGTATATTCGCTCTTCACAATTTAACCCTTGAAGCCTAGGTAGCATTCTCATAAAACTATGTTGTTCTCCATCCAAGGTCAGTATGTACTTCCTAAGGTATGGTGCCAGATCTGCTCACAGTACTCTAAGTGAGAGATAACCAGGGTTTTGTTTAGCTGCAGCATAACTTTCAGCATTCTTATACTCCAGCCCACTACACATAGAGACCAGCACTGCATTAACCTTCTTGATTATTTTCTGCGTCTGTTTTTTCAGGCATGTTAGAATCCACCCCTAAAGTACATAGAACATAGAACAATGCAATGCAGAACAGGCCTTTCGGCCCCTGATGTATCGCCGACCTGTGAATGAATCTAAGCCTCTCCCCCTACACTATCCCATCATCATCCATATGCTTATCCAAGGACTGTTTAAATGCCCGTAATGTGGTAGGTAGAACATGACCCTGTCCTAGCTCAGAGGTAGAGATGCTACCACTGTGCCATAACAACGTCTCTTAGTTGATATTTTTCAGGTCTCTGACTCTTGAAAGTTATGAGTCCAACTCCACTACTGAGACTCGTTGTGAGCTGACATTCCAGTGCTGTGCTGAAACTGCACTTTGAGATGAAATTGTACACTGAGATATTAATTGCAAGTAAATGATTTCATGACACTATTTGGAAGAAGAACAGAAGAGTTCTCCCCAACTTTCATTCTTCTACCAAAATTATCTGTTCATTGTCACATTGTTGTTTATGGGAGCTTGTTATGCTCACCTGATGTGTCTCCTACATTACAATAACGGCAACACTTCAAACTTACATTAAAAACCAGGGCTTTAAATAATGAACAGAAGAATATTTATGAATGTCATTTATATGGATTTAAAATGCATTCGGTACAGTTTCTATTAAGAAACTGGTAGCTAAAGTTGGAGCAGATGGAATTGAGGCAAATCACTAACCTGACTAAGGATTGGTTGAGTGGGGAGAGGAAAAGAATAGGGTAATGGCGATGGCTGGTTATTCTAATTGGTAGAATGTGACTTGTAGTATCCTACAAAGATCTCTGTTGGAAGATTAACTATTCAATGTATTTATGAATGATTTTGATGATGGGATAGAAAGCCACATCTCCAATTTTTTTCAATCATACAAAGATTTGTAAACAGTGTCGACAGAAATATTAAAATTACAGAAGAGGTATTGATAGATTGAGTGACGGCGCAAAACTGTGGCAAATTAATGTAAGTAATTGTGAGGTTCATCCAATTTAGTGCCTTTGATTGGTGAAAAGCTACAAAAAGCAGCCGATCCAAAGAACAAACATCTGAACAAAGATAACAGGAGCATAATTAGTGATAATGGGAACTGCAGATGCTGGAGATTCCAAGATAATAAAATGTGAGGCTGGATGAACACAGCAGGCCAAGCAGCATCTCAGGAGCACAAAAGCTGACGTTTCGGGCCTAGACCCTTCATCAGAGAGGGGGATGGGGGGAGGGAACTGGAATAAATAGGGAGAGAGGGGGAGGCGGACCGAAGATGGAGAGCAAAGAAGATAGGTGGAGAGGGTGTAGGTGGGGAGGTAGGGAGGGGACAGGTCAGTCCAGGGAAGACGGACAGGTCAAGGAGGTGGGATGAGGTTAGTAGGTAGCTGGGGGTGCGGCTTGGGGTGGGAGGAAGGGATGGGTGAGAGGAAGAACCGGTTAGGGAGGCAGAGACAGGTTGGACTGGTTTTGGGATGCAGTGGGTGGGGGGGAAGAGCTGGGCTGGTTGTGTGGTGCAGTGGGGGGAGGGGATGAACTGGGCTGGTTTAGGGATGCAGTGGGGGAAGGGGAGATTTTGAAACTGGTGAAGTCCACATTGATACCATATGGCTGCAGGGTTCCCAGGCGTTCCCAGGTTCGGAGGCTTGGGGACCGCTTTGCAGAACGGAGGCTTGGGGACCGCTTTGCAGAACACCTCCGCTCAGTTCGCAACAAACAACTGCACCTCCCAGTCGCAAACCATTTCCACTCCCCCTCCCATTCTCTTGATGACATGTCCATCATGGGCCTCCTGCACTGCCACAATGATGCCACCCGAAGGTTGCAGGAACAGCAACTCATATTCCGCCTGGGAACCCTGCTGCCATATGGTATCAATGTGGACTTCACCAGTTTCAAAATCTCCCCTTCCCCCACTGCATCCCTAAACCAGCCCAGTTCATCCCCTCCCCCCACTGCACCACACAACCAGCCCAGCTCTTCCCCCCCACCCACTGCATCCCAAAACCAGTCCAACCTGTCTCTGCCTCCCTAACCGGTTCTTCCTCTCACCCATCCCTTCCTCCCACCCCAAGCCGCACCCCCAGCTACCTACTAACCTCATCCCACCTCCTTGACCTGTCCGTCTTCCCTGGACTGACCTATCCCCTCCCTACCTCCCCACCTACACCCTCTCCACCTACCTTCTTTGCTCTCCATCTTCGGTCCGCCTCCCCCTCTCTCCCTATTTATTCCAGTTCCCTCCCCCCATCCCCCTCTCTGATGAAGGGTCTAGGCCCGAAACGTCAGCTTTTGTGCTCCTGAGATGCTGCTTGGCCTGCTGTGTTCATCCAGCCTCACATTTTATTATCTTAGGAGCATAATTAGTGTTTGAGAGAAGGTCCAGATCAGCGTGCAGATCTAGGAAAGAGGGCATAATCTATGTTCTGCAAATCCCAAGTCCACAAAAAAAATCAAGGAGTGATATTACATAAAGTGTAGGTCACTTTTTAAAAAATCTTTTGTTCTTTTAATCTTTCTAAGTTTAGAAATAGGATTAATTAAATTTGGTTAGTAGTCTTGCAAATGAAAGAATCTTGGACATCCAGTACTTGATTCCAGTGAAACATCCACAAAGAAAAGGAAGAAAAGAATCTTAAAATAAGGGTTCTGGACGAGCTGGTGACACTGGAGTGTGCCCATGAGGTTGACAGCCACATGATGGTAAAATTAGTAAGAGGTGGTCAGCCCACAGTTTGTGCCTGCAGACTGAATGGTTGACTAGCAGACAGACCAGGCAGGTAGTACACATAGTGTTCCGTAACCATTTCAAAGCTCTCTGCCTGGTAGTTATTTTGGAATAGTACCTGTACCTGTGTTGATGGTTCTGCTGGAGACTACAGCTGGATCCAGGTCCATATCGTCATAACAGGAAAGTCGTAAAAACAATAGTAATAAGATATTCGATAGTTTGGGGATTGGACAGACACATCTATGACTGCAGGCATAACTCCAGAGTGTTACATGTTGCTCCCTGGTGTCAGGATCAAGTATATCACTAGCAACT
Source organism: Stegostoma tigrinum (assembly GCF_030684315.1). Taxonomy (NCBI): domain Eukaryota; kingdom Metazoa; phylum Chordata; class Chondrichthyes; order Orectolobiformes; family Stegostomatidae; genus Stegostoma; species Stegostoma tigrinum. The sequence goes on from NC_081385.1 coordinate 2,266,168, forward strand.
GCAGAGCATTCAGTGGGGGAAGAAGAATAGGCTGGTAGATTTCGAAATCCCAATCAGTACCATCAATCTATGTTTTTTAAAAGATGCATGAGGTACTGGAGGCAGATTCTGGGCCTATCAGGAATAACTTAATAAGTCATTTGGTAGTAAAGCATTTGAATCTTAGTGAAAAGTTAGTTGTTTTGCTGAAACTTTTTGCCTTGCATTCAATAGCCCAAATGCCCGACAATCAAAGCAGTCCAGCAGGGGGTATTTTTAACGTTGGCTGATAGCTCCAGCCTGCCCTTTTTTAAAGTTTCAAACACAGGGCATTTACAAAAGCTCACATCATGACAATTATGCAAATATTTCCACCCATCAAGTGTTTTTGTATCTACTTTGTCAGCTCAACACTCTCACATGGTGGGTTCAAGCACTTATACTAGGCAAAATAGGGCCTGTTTGAGCTCAGCTCCGATTTCAAGTGATTCTGCTGAGTTTGTGTTTCCCTCCGGTGTGAATCAAACCCAGCCATTTCCTCTACAGACAAAAAAAAATGAATTTGTTGAAAATGGGGCAACATTTCTGCATTTTGTGTCCAGCCTGCTATTTTCGCACTGTCTTCCTGATTTTGTGAGAATCCTTGGCCTTTCGATCAAGGAAGGAGCAGTTGTACTCTTGGTCCAATATTTTCATTCACTGACAAAAAGAGCAAAATTCCTGAAAATAGAGACAAGAGATTACAATAGAAGGAAAAGAGCAGGAGTAGGCCTTTTATATTGTCAGCTCCACCAATCAACTAGATCATTGCTGATCTACCCAAACAACATTTTCTGGTGTTATCTTCTTGGCCATTGATATTTTTACTAGGTGGCAGCATTATTCGCTTCTGCAATGTATACTATAACAGCAACTTGTATTTAAAGAGTCCCCTTTAACAGATTAACATGTAACAAAGCATTCACAGGAGCATTATTAAACAGAATTTGACAACAAAGCCACAAGGAAATAAGTGCTCCTCTTTCTCTTGCCCCATTACAACATTTCCTGGTGTCCACACACTTAAAATTTGTTATTTTTCCTAAATTCTTCAGCACAAACTCCTTTAAGGTTTTCACCATTTTATGGTTTTATTCATAAAAGGTTAGGTTAGGTACCCAAAAGCTTGAGCAATATGTTAAGTTTTAAGGAGCATCTTAAACGAGGAATAAATTAGAGTGAGAAGAGTTTAAGGAGGGAATTCCAAATTTTAGATCCTCTGCAGATGAAGAAATGGTGGCCAATGCTGAAATAAAGCAAGTACAAAATGCACACAAGACCAGAACTGCATAAAGTTAGCAACCTTGGAAGATTGTAGAGCTGGAAAAGGTTGCAGAAATCAGGAGGGGGCAAGTCTGTGGAGGGGTTTGAATGGTGAAACAGACATTAGAGTGTAGCAAGATAATAAAATGTGAGGCTGGATGAACACAGCAGGCCAAGCAGCATCTCAGGAGCACAAAAGCTGACGTTTCGGGCCTAGACCCTTCATCAGAGAGGGGGATGGGGAGAGGGAACTGGAATAAATAGGGAGAGAGGGGGAGGCGGACCGAAGATGGAGAGAAAAGAAGATAGGTGGAGAGGAGAGTATAGGTGGGGAGGTAGGGAGGGGATGGGTCAGTCCAGGGAGGACAGACAGGTCAAGGAGGTGGGATGAGGTTAGTAGGTAGCTGGGGGTGCGGCTTGGGGTGGGAGGAAGGGATGGGTGAGAGGAAGAACCGGTTAGGGAGGCAGAGATCGGTTGGACTGGTTTTGGGATGCAGTGGGTGGGGGGGAAGAGCTGGGCTGGTTGTGTGGTGCAGTGGGGGGAGGGGACGAACTGGGCTGGTTTAGGGATGCAGTAGGGGAAGGGGAGATTTTGAAACTGGTGAAGTCCACATTGATACCATTAGGCTGCAGGGTTCCCAGGCGGAATATGAGTTGCTGTTCCTGCAACCTTCGGGTGGCATCATTGTGGCAGTGCAGGAGGCGAAACTGGTGAAGTCCACATTGATACCATATGGCTGCAGGGTTCCCAGGCGGAATATGAGTTGCTGTTCCTGCAACCTTCGGGTGGCATCATTGTGGCAGTGCAGGGGTTTGGCATCATTGTGGCAGTGCAGGAGGCTCATCCAGCTTCACATTTTATTATCTTGGAATTCTCCAGCATCTGCAGTTCCCATTATCTCATTAGAGTGTAGCAGTTTTCTTAATGGCTTTTTATCTACCCAAGAACAATGCAGTGGAAGAAAGGCTCTAGTGTAACAAAACAAAACATAAAGAGCTTTTAAAACAAAACCAAGTGGTAAACTAAGATAACAAAGTGTGGAGCTGGATAAACACGGCAGGCCAAGCAGCATCTCAGGAGCACAAAAGCTGACATTTCAGGCCTAGACCCTTCATCAGATGCACTCTGATGAAGGGTCTAGGCCTGAAACTTCAGCTTTTGTGCTCCTGAGATGCTGCTTGGCCTGTTATGTTCATCCAGCTCCACACTTTGTTATCTTGGATTCTCCAGCATCTGCAGTTCCCATTACTACTGATACAAATGGTAAACTATTTTCTCCCCATTGACTGAAAGTGCTGAGCTATGCCCAGGCAGCATTCTACATGCGTTGTTTGATCTCTTGTACCCTCACCAAAGTGACTATCCTTGTGTGAGTCTTATACACTTACTAAGTCTCACCTTGTTTTCACCAGAAGCTACATGCTGACGTAATATCTGCCAGAGGTCACTAGACGTCATTCAGGGGCAAGAAACCTGACTGCTGTTTTCTCTCTCCAATTGTGTGCCCTAATGAGACTCAGCTAGCTCAACAGAAATCAAAGATATAATGTACAATTACAATTACTTTTAGGAGCTTATTTAATCAAAATACATCGATTTAGGAAGGATTGCTGGGGTAGAAATGTTGCATTGTACAAAGCTTTCCTGACCTCAGGATATCCCAAAGCATTTGAGAGGCAATGATGAAATACTGCTGGAATATAGTTATTTTTGTAATGTAATGGCTGTCAATATGTGCACAGGAAAATCTCACAAATGTTTATGGGACAATAAATAGATAATCTTTTGTTTTATAATGTTGGTTGAGTGATGAAATTTATCCCGGACACTAGGGAGGACCCATTCCCCGTAAGAATCATCCCTACAGTGCAGAAAGAGGCCATGCAGCTCATCAAGTCTAAGCTGGCCGTTCGAAGGTTATTCCACCCAGAACCACCCTATTTCCATAACCCTGCATTTGCCATGGCTAATTGAACTAATGTACACATCCCTGGACACTACAGGTCGATTTAGCATGGCCAATCCACCTTACCTGCACATCATTGGAGTGTAGGAGGAAACCCATACAGACAGTCACCCAATGTTGGAATTTAACCTGGGCCCCTGGTGAAGTGAAGCATCAGTGCTAACCACTGTAACCCTCGCCTTCTTCAAAATTGTTCCATAAAATTACTTACGTCCACTTAGGAGAGAAGATGGATTGTCGGTTTAGCAAATTCGGTTGCTTGTCTCTTATGCTTCATGATGCCCTGACTATGTTACACACTAATCTCTGCAGCAGTTCAGAGATGGTAATTGCAGAAATTATTTTAGATTCTTGTTACTGTTCTTGCTGGCTTGTGTTCTGAATGTTGCAATTAACCACCTGTTCTCAATATTTCCTCCCTTATACTTTATATTAAAAGATCACAAGAAATGAGGAACACATCTGTGTGTGGCTATAGGCTCTTGGACCACAGTCTCATTGGGGGTGCACCTGTGTGTCATTATGCAAATCACTGGAGGGGATATGTGTGTTAAAGTTTGTTTCAAATACTTTGAAAATCTTACAAAGATAAATTCAGCAAAGTAGAAGTGCTTTGCAATCTCTTGTGCTCCAGTGTGTGCCAGCCCTGTAGTTGCATGTTCTAAATTAGATTTCTTGAATTACGATAGCAAAACAACCTCTACCTGTTAGCAATTCCTATCAATTTTGAATTTCCTACAGGAAAGAAAACTTGCTGCCTGCATGTTAGTGTTACATCTAATGTGATTCTTAATGCTTACAGACAGTTAAATTTGGGTAATAAAATTCGATTGCTCCTGTTGCCCACATCCAAAGAGGTGATGTCCTAGGATTTCCAAAAAAGCATTTGATAAGTTGTCACATCAAAGATTACTACATAAAGATAAGAGCACATGGTGTAGTGGGTAAGTTTAGTATGATAAAGACAGAAATTGCTGAAGAATATCAGCAGGTCTGGCATCATCTGTGGGGAGAAAGCAGAGTTAATGTTTTGAGTCCAGTGACCCTTATTCAGAATTGCACTCGAAATGTTACCTCTGCTTTCTCTCCACAGATGCTGCCAGACCTGCATTTATTTAACAATTTCTGTTTTTGTTTCAGATCTTCAGTGTCTGCAGTTCTTTGTTTCAGTACAGTAAAGGATTAGTTGGCTAAAAGGGAATCGTGAGTAAGGATAAATTAGTCTTTTTTTGCGTTGGCAAACTATGACTAGTGGAGTGCCACAAGGGTCAGTGCTGGATCCTGAACTATTTGCAATATATCTCAGTTACTTGGAGGAAGAGACTGCATATACGATTGCTAAATTTACCATATGTAAGTTGTCAAGAGGAGGTAGAAAGGAGCAGTGGTGGTCGCAGTCTACCCTAATCATAAGCCAAGTGATTAATACTGCAACACATGTCATGGTGATTGGTGGTGGGGATCATTTACTAAATAACTCAGAGTAATGTCAGTGAAAAAATCTATTTGACGCCGGAGAAAAAAAATTCAAGACAAGTCAATTTACAACTTGAAGAAGATTCAAGCAGTCAGTTAGTGGCTAAAAGCAAATAAATTGTCACCCATCACCAAAGGGAAAGCACCACCCCATCAGAAATTCTTAACCTCAGAACCGTAAGAAAAGCAGTGTGAGTTAGTAAGAAAGTTAAAAACTATTCACTTCGGAAAGTTAAAGAGTCTTTGCAGAAGAAGGATCTGTGGATGCAGCTCAGAGCTCCACAAGTTAGAAATCTTTATGGACAAGGGGGAAAAGAACCTTTAAATGAACACCATAAAAGATCCAGGCTGTGGAAGATAGAAGGAGTTCTTACCATTCAAAGTGAGCATCATTACTATTATGAGCAGGTTGTATTAGGCACAGCTACAGTAGACCAAGCAAGGATCAGAGCGGTTCTTTTATACCAAGGCCGCAATTCAAAATATTTTGAACACAGAGCCTGAGAAGAAGATAGGTAGAAGAATTTAAAGATTATGTTAAGAATGGGACATTCTTTATTTGGCAGAATGATTTATTAAGGCTGTAACCACAGACGTCCATTTAAAAACAAAAGTATTGGGACTTGCATTATATTCTAGGTAGGAAAGTGTCCATTATTCCTATGAAGGAGCAGGAAAACTCCATCTAGGCCATAGAAGGCCACCGTATTGATTGTTAAAAGGCAGTAAAATATCCATGACAAAACACAGATATGCAATATTGCTGTTTAGCAGAATTTGCAAGGAGGTAAATATTTTTTCTTTATTCATTCATGGGATGAAGGCATTGCTGACTAGGCCATCATTTATTGCCCATTCCTAAGGTAAGGGTCAACCATATTGCTGTTGGTCTGGAGTCACATGTAGGCCAGAGCAGATCAAATAACATGGCTGAAGAAACAGAGTTACAGCCTATAGAGATGAAACTACGTGACACAGGAGGAATAATTCTCAAGACCAAAACTTTGTACATGTAACAATTGATGTAAGAGAGTCAAAAATGTTTACACAATCAACACTTTTTGGCCTTCTTGCATGGCTTGACATCAAATATCTTTGTGATAGCTGAAGCAGATCAACTTCTTGCAAGGGAACAGCTGGTTCAAAAGCAAAGCACTGTCAATCAGTTTGTAAAAGTACAAATGGTAAAAGATTCTGGTGGACATCCTAGCCTCATTGTAGATTCTAAAAAGAAGAAGGAATCTTTTGAGATTACATTTTTTTTATTCACTCATGGGACATCACTGATTGAGTTGGCATTTATTGTCCATCACTAGTTGCCCTTGAGAAGGTGGTATGAGCTGCTTTCTCAAACTGATGCAATCTACTCAGTGTAGGTACACCCACAGTGCCATTCGGCACGGATTTCCATAATTTTGCCTCAATGTTATTGAAGGAATCAGGTCAGGATGGTGAGTGGCTTGGAAGGGAACTTGCAAATGGCAGTGTTCTGATGTATCTGCTGCCCTTGTCCTTCTAAATGGCAGTGGCCATGGGTTTGGAAGATACTCTCTAAGCAGCCTTGATGAATTTCTGTACTGTATCTTGTACATGGTGCACACTGCTGTTACTATTGGCAGAAGATACTTCTTTCCAGCTGTCAAATGGAAGGTTGTAGACTTTACAGGAATGATGGCAACTTTTTTCCATTCCTGTTAGCACTGAAAGAAAAAAGAAGAAATAATCAGCAAAGTTTGCCAGAAGAAAGAGATACTGAGAACATGAATACTTTAATGCACTTGAGCTCATTATAGAATCTTTAACTGACGTTGTTTAAACAGCAAAACAGCCCACTGACCAAATTGAAATAGCTGACTGGATTTTGTTGCAAGATTCCTCTAAACCCTTCCTATTCATGAACCCACCCTGGTGCCTCTTAAATGTTGTAATTGTACTCACTTGCACCAATTCCTCTGGCAGCTTGTTCCATACATGCACCACCTTCTGTGCAAAAATGTTACCCCTCAGCTCCTTTTTAAATCTTTCCCCTCTCACCTTAAATCTCTGCCCTCCAGTTTTGGACTCCTCTACCGTAGGAAAAATTTTGCTGTTCACCCTATCTGGACAAATGGGACCAGGTCAGATTGGGATGTCTGGTAGGCATGAACAAGTTGGACCAAAGAGTCATTCAGCATGGAAACAGACCCTATGACTCTTTGGTGAACCAACATAAATTCAAGAGCAACATTTTGATTCTTTGCCTTTGAAAGAAGAATTGCCAGTTCAGTGTTAGAGAAAATGCAGCTGTCCTAGGGTAACACAACTGAGGAAATTATGACTGAGATTAAACGTCCTACACAGATGTTGTTATAGGAAAGCACTTGAGTTAGCAAGGAAGAGTTCCTCTAGGGAAAATTCGGGATGTTGAAGGTTATCCTGATAACGAATCAACTACTATGTTTAGCGGAAATGACTTCCTTCATGATAGACATACGAGAAATAAAAGAAATAAAAGATCTTTAATTAGAAAAGTGGTTCACAGACCAATTAAGGTCAACAGACCTCCAGCAAAGACTGACTGATGTTCCATGTCAGAAGAAAATGGGTTCTAGAAGAATTGTGAGACATCCTAACCACCTGACTTAGAATAGTGGGGGAGATGGGGTAGTGGCAAATGTAAAAGTAGGTTAACTAAGAAAAAAAACAGCTTGGGGTGTTGAACCTGCACTAAACTAGATTCAATCTGACAATGTCACTGCCATGCTGTCTCTGCCATAGAAAGCAATTTGAGACCAAAATGTTGAATGTTTTCAAGAAGGAGATAGATATTGTTCTTGATGACGAAATGTTCAGAGAGTACGGGAAGAAAGCAAGAACATGGTATTGAGTGTTGGATGATCAGCCATTGGATGATGGAGCAGTTTCAAAGGAGCAGGAATAAGCCCTTTGGCCTTATTTTCAATGTTTCTATTGTCACACAGACTTTCAGGAAATGGAATCTAATATAAGATCCCAATGGGGAGAGAGATGCCATTTTTGGCTCCTGATTGACAAGCTAACATACAAAGACCATGTAGCTTCTACATTCTGATATCATGTGATAAACTACAACTAGCATGAGGTAAGTGCCTTTTCTCATTCAGATTCACTGCTACTTAGGCTCTTAGAGTCAGAAAGAAAGAAACATTGGTGCCACAACATAGGGCACAGGAGATAATCTTACGAAGATAGTAGCACTGGTACATTCTAAGTTCCGAACTACATGTTGAGGAGGTGCTAAAGATTGGGACAGCCATTGCAGTGGGCCATTGAGGGAAGGCCACTGTTATAAGGCTTTTAGCTTTCAGTGCACTGAAGGGCTAGAACTGCTGTTGAACGCCTTGTGCTGTATGCTTGCATGCAATGTATAATATAAATGTGAAGAGTATTACAATGGTATTGAAACACCTTAGAGTGGACTGTGCTGCATGGAAAAAAGATTGAATTTTATTATATTTTCTATAATGTCTAACTTGAAGTATTTTAGAAAGGACTTTTACAAATTTTATGAATAAAGAATATTTTTGGAACAAAAATGCTTGTCATGCCAACAGGCTGCACATCCAGATCTGCAGCACTAACTCTCAAGAAATATTCAAGTCGCTCCCACTACAAGATACAGAGAATGAAACCTCAACAGCATTGAACCGGCTGGCCATTTACATCTGCCCAATTTTTCTCCCATTAAGTTGTGGCCCCCAAATGCCAATTTTGCTCTCAATGTGTGTTTGGGTGAGTTTTGTGCATACCTGCCCCAGACTATGTGTGAGAGGAAGATGTGGTTTGAGATTGAATGAAAAGCAGGTACACATTGAAGGAAATGGAAGAATGGATTCTTAGTACAATGCTCCACACTCAATCTCCACCTTCTGCAGAATAAAGATTTATTTTAGTTTCCAAAGGGAATATTTTAATCACTAGAACAGTCCATCAAATTATCTCAGTCATATATTGGAATCTGTCCAGATGGGCTGATGGGCCGATGGGCCAAGGAGTGGCAGATGGAGTTTAATTTAGATAAGTGCAAGGTGCTGCATTTTGGAAAGGCAAATCAGGGCAGGAATTATACACTTAATGGTAAGGTCCTGGGGAGTACTGGTGAACAAAGAAACCTTGGAGTGCAGGTTTATAGAACCTTGAAAGAAGAGTCACAGGTAGACAGGATAGTGAAGAAGGTGTTTGATGTACATTTATTGGTCAGTGTATTGATTGTAGGAGTTCGGAGGTCATGTTGTGGCTGTACAGGACATTTGTTAGGCCATTTTTGGAATACTGTGTTTAATTCTGGTCTCCCTGCTATAGGAAACACGTTGTTAAACCTAAAAGAGTTCAGAAAAGTCAGTGGTCGTAGAGTCAGATACTTTAGGGACATTTAAGCAACTCTTGGACAGGCACATAGGTGATAGAAAAATGAAGGGTATGCAGGTTAGTTTGATATTAGAGTAGGTTAGCAGGTCGCACAACATTGTGCGCTGAAGGACCTGTACTGTGCTGTACTGTTCTATGTTCTAAAAGATTTACAAGGATGTTGCCAGGTTTAAGCTATAGGGAGAGGCTGAATAGGCTGGGCTATTTTCACTGGAGTGTTGGAGGCTGAGGATGACCATGTAGAAGTTTATAAAACCATGAAGGGCATGGATATGGTGAATAGCCAAGGTCTTTTCCTCAGCATCGGGAGTCCAGAACTGGAGGGCATAAGTTTAAGGTAGGACAGGAGAAAGATTTAAATGGGACCTAAGGGACAAGTTTTTCATGCAAAGTGTGGTGTGCATATGGAATGAGCTTCCAGAGGAAGTGGTGGAGACTGGTACAAATACAACAACTGAAAAGCATCTGAATTTGTAAATGGACAGGAAGGCTTTAGAGGGATATGGGCCAAATGCTGGAAAATAGGACTAGATTAATTTAGGATATCTGGTCGGCATGGACGAGTTGGACCAAAGGGTCAGTTTCCATGCTGTACAGCTCTGTGACTCTATAACCTTAATTCAGAAGAGCAGGATGTAGAATCTGTTTGAGGAATAGTCAGAGAAGGAAAACACTGGTGGGAGACCCCCATATAGTAACAACAAAGCAGCACAAATCATACAAGAGATATTGGGTAAACTGACAGCAATGATGATAGTTGATTTTGATCTACAGTGATAAGGATTGTGGGTAATCTGAGATGGAGGATGGGTAAAAATTAAGAGCTGCTCCTTTTTTGAGGTATTTTGAGTATTGGAGCCGGTTTCCTCGAATTTTAGAAGGAATAAATACTGTTTTATAAACTGTTGCATTGTTTTGGGGCTTTGGGAAAAAAAATCAAAACAAAGTCACTTTTAAAAGGAGGCAGAGAGACAAAGGCAGTGACCACATGGGAGGTGAATCAAAAGGAACAGTAAACCTACACAGCTGTCTGATCCAGCAGTAACCTGCTTAGCTAACTGGCTCTGCTGTTTGGTTTTAATTATCTGTGGACATCAGAGTTCATCTAAGAAAAATTAACAAACAGCAAAATTCACAGCTGACCTTGGAAAAACCTGTATGGTGGAGCTCACAGCAGAGGAGCTGCTAAATGGTTAGTTTTTAAGTGTAACCATACTGTTTTTTGTAAATCTACAATAGTGAGCAGAGTGGGTTCTGTTTTGTTTTAGTTGAGATCTGTCCCTTGATTAAACTTTAAAAATATAAAAAATGTAGGTACTGAGTTAACTTGCAGCAGTGTTTTTAGAGCAGTAAGACTGTGCTATTTTCTGGGTCTGTAGATTCTAAGTGCAAAGAAAGCCTTTTGTAGAGTGCTCTTCCTATTGGATGTGGGAGACTGGGGCAAGTTTCCATGTTATTAATGATTATGTTTGCAGGAAGTGTGTTTGGTTGCGAACCCTATGGGATCACATGGATCAGTTGGAGCAGTGGTTAGAGGCAATGAGGAATTTACAGGAACTGGGTGATGTGATGGGATAGATGGTAGTCACAGGAAGTAAGATAAACTGCAATCAGGTAACAAAGTGTGGGGCTGGATGAACACAGCAGACCAAGCAGCATCTTAGGAGCAGGAAGGCTGATGTTTCGAGCCTAGAGCCTTCATCAGAAAAGGGCGCTGAGGAAGGTGATGTGGCTGTGGTACCTGGTTTGCTTCAGGACATGGTTGAGCAGTTTCAAGGCCGAATAAATTACAAGAGAGTTGCAGTGGGAGAGAGAACCGCTGAGATTTGTCTGGAGGAAGGAGGGTAACTTCTTTAGGTTAGGCATCCCTGGAAGAGGCTTCGCAGCGAGGTTAAAATTGTATCAGAGATAATGGGAACTGCAGATGCTGGACAATCCGAGATAACAAAGTGTGGAGCTGGATGAACACAGCAGGCCAAGGGTCTAGGCCCGAAATGTCAGCTTTTGTGCTTCTAAGATGCTGCTTGGCCTGCTGTGCTCATCCAGCTCCACACTTTGTTATCTCAGAGTCTCCAGCATCTGCAGTTCCCATTAACTCTTATACTGTCAGCTGGATGAGTAACCTCCAGGAAAGGTAGGAGATGGAGGCAGATAGTGCAGGAGTCTCCTGTGGCTGTCCCCATCTCAAACAAGTATGCTGTTTTGGAAATTATTGGGGGTAATGGACTGTCAAGGGAACATAGCACTGAGAGCCGCGTTTCTAGTACCGAGACTGGCTCTGATGTTATGCGGGCTATGCCAGTTTCCAAGCAATCGATTACAATAGGGGGCTCTCTACTTGGAGGCACAGACAGTGAGACATCAGAATGGTGCATTGTCTCCCAGGAGCCAGGATCAAAGAAATCTTGGAGAGGGTGCAGAATGTTCTCAAAGGTGAGAAGGACCAGCAGGAGGTTATTGTACACATTGGAACTAATGATATAGGGAGAGAAAAGATCAAGATTTTGAGGAGAGAATATAGGAAGTTAGGCAAGAACTTAAAAAGAAGGTCCGAGGATAGTAATGTCTGGATTACTTCCAGTGCCACAAGCTCATGAGGGTGGGAATAGGAGGATAGAGAAGGTGAATGTGTGGCTGAGGAGCTGGTGCGGGGAGAAGGATTCACATTTTTGGATTATTGGAATCTCCTCTGGGGTAGAACTGACCTGTATAAGAAATACAGATTGAATTGGAAGGGGCCTAATATACTGGCAGGGAGATTTGCTAAAAATGCTCGGGAGGATTTAAACTAGTGGGGATTGTGGTGGGGGGGGGGGTGTGGTGTGCGCGGCTTGGGGACCCAGGGAGATAGCGAGGAAAAAGATCAGAGTGAGACTAGTACAGTTGGGAAAAAGGGCAAGTCAAACAGTCAAGGCAGACAGGAACAATGCAGAGAACAAGGTAGGACTGATCAATTAAACAGCATTTATTTCAATGCACGAGGCCTAACAGCTAAGGCAGATGAATTCAGGGTATGGTTGGGAACATGGGACTGGGATATCATACAGAGATGTGGCTCAGGGATTGACAGGACTGGCAGCTCAATATTCCAGGATATAGATGCTGTAGAAAGGGGGTCAAGAGAGGAGGAAGAGTGGCGTTTTTGATTAGGGAAAAGATTACAGCTGTACATAAGGAGGATATTCCTAGCAGTACATCCAGGGAGGTTATTTGAGTGGAAATGAGAAATAAGAAAGGGATGATCATGTTACAGGGATTGTATGAGAGACCTACCCCAACTATGGGGGCAAGAAATTGAGAAACAAATTTGTAAGGAGATCTCAGTTATCTGTAAAAAATAATAGGGTGGTTATAGTAGGGGATTTTAACTTTTCAAATGTAGACTGGGACTGCCATAGTGTTAAGGGCTTGGATGGAGAGGAATTTGTTAAGTGTGTACAAGAAAATTTTCTGATTCAGTGTGTGGATGTACCTATCAGAGAAGGTGCAAAACTTGACCTACGTTTGGGAAATAAGACAGGGCGGCTGACTGGGGTGTCATTGGGGGAGCACTTTGGGTCCAGTGACCATAATACTATTAAGTTTTAAAATAATGATGGAAAAGGATAGTCCAGATCTAAAAGTTAAAGTTATAAGTTGTAGGAAGGCCAATTCTGACAGTATTAGGCAAGAATTTCCAAAAGTTGATTAGTGGCAGACATTTGCAGGTGGAGGGAGGGCTGGAAGTTTGGAGGCTTTCAAAAATGAGATGATGAGAGTCCAGAGGCAGTATATTCCTATAGGGTGAAGGGAAAGGCTGGTAGCTGTACGATGAGAGAACTTGAGGTTTTGGTCTCAGTCAAGAATGTGGTCAGAAATCAGTCAACACCTGGTTATAGTCCAACAAGTTTATTTGAATACACAAGCTTTGGGAGCCTCGCTCTTTCATTGGGTATTAGTGGGAGAGGTAGTTTCAGACACAGAACTTATAAGTACAAGATCAAAGGGTCACACCACTGATGAGGATGTATTAAACAAACCTAAGATGCTGTTAAATCTTTAATCAGTTAGAAGGCTTTAATTCATCAATATGTATATTTAAATCCCCAAATTTCTTTCAGCCACTGTCCTGAGAGAACTAAAAGTTTTATCAGTGAAAAGAAGTGTGACATTTTTGGTTAGACAATGCACGTTAGTTATGAGGCCTTGTTTAGAATTTGTTTGGAGTCAGACTGGTTTTATATGAAAAGTAGGAATTTATAAAATGCGACATTGATTGAATGTCTACTTTTGTGCACTTGGTGAACAAAATAGAATGCATCTGCAAATACAGATTCGCCCCATGGATGTTTGTGTGTGTGTGTGAGGGGGGGGGGAGGTGAGTGAGAGTGTCTGTGTGTGTGTGTAAGAGAGAGGGGAGGTGAGTGAGTGAGTGAGAGAGTGTGTATGTGTATGTGTGTGTGTGTGTGAGGGGAGGTAGAGAGTGTGTGTGTGAGGAAGGTAGAGACAGAGCGTGTGAGTTGTGTGTGAGGGAGGTAGAGACAGAGTCTGTGTATGTGTGTTGTGTATTTGTGTCTATGTGTGTATGAGGGAGGTAGAGACTGTGTGTATACGTGAGGGTGGTACAGACAGAGTGTGTGTGGGAAGTAGAGACGGTGTGTGTGTGTGTGTGGTACAGACAGAGTGTGTGTGGGAAGTAGAGACAGAGTATGTTGGGGGGAGGTAGAGACAGGGTGCGTACGCGCGCGTGTGTGTGTGTGTGGAAGAAGGGGGGAGAGAGAGACTGTGTGTTAGTGTGTGTATGAGAGTTTATAGCGTTGTGGGGGTCACCTGTAGTGTGACATTCATGCACGATTCCGATTGAGTGGGTACCGAACTTGGCTATCAGCCTCTCTTTGGTGACTCTGAATTGTTGTTTATCCCAAAGTCCGCCAGAGAGAATGTTTAGCCGAAGATCCAAGGCCAAATGTCCTTGACTGCTGAGGTGCTCCCCCACTGGGAGGGAATATCCCTGTCTGCTGATTTGTCATCATTGCCTCTGCATGGGGTTGCCTTGAGCATCCTTGCCTGCAGTGTGAGTGAGACAACATTGGCTGAGTCACATGAGTATGTGCCTTGCATGTGTGGGTGGTGTTCCACGTGTGATAGTAGTGTCTCTGATGAAGATTTGAGGGGTTGCCATGACAGGGTTGTATGGTGTTGTGGTCTGTGTTGTCCTGAAGGCTGCTGGATATTTTGCTGCGAACAATGGTCGGTTTAAGGTTTGGCGGTTGCATGAATGTGAGAAGTGGAGGTGTGGGAAAAGTCTTGGTGAGGTGCTTCTTGTCATCGATAATGTGTTGAAGGCTGTGAAGGACAGAGAAGCTTATATCGGGTATAGACAGCAGCAATCTAGTGAATCCCCAGAAGATTATAAGAGCCGCTGGAGTACACTTAAGAGTGAAATCAGAGGGCAAAAGGAGGACATGAGATAGCTTTGGCAAATAGGGTTAAGGAGAATCCAAAGGGATTGTAAAAATACATTAACGACAAAAGGGTAACAATGGAGAGAACAGGGCCCTTAAAGATCAGAAAGACTGTCTATGTGTGGAACTGCAGGAGATGGAGGGGGATACTGAACAAGTATTTTGCATCAGTATTTACTGTGGAGGACGATATGGAAGATAGATAACATGGGAATAGTGCCATCTTGAAAAATGTCTATATTACAGAGAAAGAGGTGCTGGATATTTTAAAATGGATAAGGGTGGATAAATCCTCATGACCTGATCAGGTTTACCCTAGAACTCCAAGGGAAGTTAGGAAAGAGATGGCTGGACTCCTTGCTGAGTTACTTGTGCTATTGATAGCCACTGGTGAGGTGCTGGAAGACTGCAGGTTGGCTAATGTGGTGCCATTATGTAAGAAATGTGGTAAGGAAAGCCAGGGAACTACAGATCAGTCAGCCTGACACAGGTGGTGAGCATGTTATTGGAGGGAATCCTGAGGGACAGGATTTACATGTATTTGGAAAGGCAAGGATTGATTAGGGTTAGTCAACATGGCCTTGTGCGTAGGAAATTGTGTCTCACTAACTTGACTGAGCTTTTTGAAAAGAATGAAGAGAATTGATGAGGGTAGAGCAGTGGATTTGACTGATATGGACTTCAGTAAGGTGTTTGATGAGGTTCCTCACAGTAGACTGGTTAACAAGGTTAGATCACATGGAACACAGGGAGAACTTGCTATGTGGATACTGAACTGTCTCAGAGGTAGAAGACAGAGGGTGATGTTGGAGGGTTGCTTTTCAGACTGGAGGGCTGTGACCAGTGGTGTGCTACAAGGAACTGTGCTGTGTCTACTGCTTTCATTTACATAAATTATTTGGATATGAACTTGGGGGATATGGTTAGTAAGTTTGCAGATGACACTAAAAACGGAGATGTAGTGGACAGCGAAGAAGGTACGTCAGAGTACAATGGAATCTTGATCAGATGGGTCAATGGGCTGAAGAGTGGCAGATGGAGTTTAATTTAGATAAATGTGAGGTGCTGCATTTTGGAAAGCAAATCAGGGGACAACATATAATGGTAAGGTTCTGCGGATTGTTTTTGAACACAGACACCTTGGAGTGCAAGCTTGTGGTTCCTTGAATGTGGAGTTGCAGGTAAATGGGATAGTGAAGAAGGCATTTGGTATGCTTGCTGTTTTTTGGCCAGTGCACTGAGTATAAGAGTTGGGAGGTTCTGTCTCAGTTGTACAGGACATTAGTTAGGCTGCTTTTGGAATACTGTATGCAATTCTGGTCTCCCTGCTTTAGGAGACATGTTGTTAAACTTGAAAGGGTCCAGAAAAGATTTATAAGGATGTTCCCAAAATTGGAGGGTTTGTGCTATTGGGAGAGGCTGAATATGCTGGGGCTACTTTTCCTGGAGCATCGAGGCTGGGGAGTGACCTTATCGGGGTTTATAAAATCATGACAGGCTTTTCCCCACACTGGGGGAGTCCAAAACTAGAGGTTTAAGGTAAGAGGAGAAAGGTTTGAAAGGGACCTAAGGGGCACATTTTCAGTGTAGAGAGTGGTGCATGTATGGAATGAGCTGTCAGAGGATGTAGTGGAGGCTGTTACAATTACAACATTTAAAAAATATCTGGATGGGGATATGAATAGGAAGGGTTGGAGGGATTTGGGCCAAATGCTGACAAAAGGGACTAGATTAATTTAGGATATCTGGTCAGAATGGACAAGTTGGATTGAAGGGTCTGTATTGGGCTGTACAACTCTGTGGCTCTACATAAATTGAAAAACATCAGATTGGCAGTGGGTGAGAGAGATAATGGGAATTGCAGATGCTGGAGAATCCGAGATAACAAGGTGTGGAGCTGGATGAACGCAGCAGGTCAAGCAGCATCTTAGGAGCACAAAAGCTGACATTTCGGGCCTAGACCCTTCATGAGAAGGTGCCTGGATGTGGTGTTCATTGAATACTTTCATAAGAGTTTTGCACAGTTTGCGACTGGGAGGTGCAGTTGTTTATTGTGAACCGAGCGGAGGTGTTCTGCAAAGCGGCCCCCAAGCCCACCTCCGCTCGGTTCGCAATAAACAACTGCACCTCCCAGTCACGAACCATTTTAACTCCCCCTCCCATTCTTCAGACGACATGTCCATTATGGGCCTCCTGCAGTGCCACAATGATGCCACCTGAAGGTTGCAGGAACAGCAACTCATATTCCGCTTGGGAACCCTGCAGCCTAATGGTATCAATGTGGACTTCACCAGCTTCAAAATCTCCCCTTCCCCTACCGCATCCCAAAACCAAGACAATAAAGTGTGGAGCTGGATGAACACAGCAGGCCAAGCAGCATCTCAGGAGCACAAAAGCTGATGTTTCAGGCCTGGACCCTTCATCAGAGAAGGGGATGGGGTGAGCGTTCTGAAATAAATAGGGAGAGTGGGGGAGGCGGACCAAAGATGGAGAGAAAAGAAGATAGGTGGAGAGGAGAGTATAGGTGGGGAAGTAGGGAGGGGATAGGTCAGTCCAGGGAAGACGGACAGGTCAAGGAGGTGGGATGAGATAAGTAGGTAGGAAATGGAGGTGCGGCTTGGGGTGGGAGGAAGGGATGGGTGAGAGGAAGAACAGGTTAGCGAGGCAGAGACAGGTTGGACTGGTTTTGGGATGCAGTGGGTGGAGGGGAAGAGCCGGGCTGGTTTTGGGAAGCGGTGGGGGAAGGGGAGATTTTGAAGCTGGTGAAGTCCACATTGATACCATTGGGCTGCAGGGTTCCCAAGCGGAATGTGAGTTGCTGTTCCTGCAACCTTCGGGTGGCATCATCATGGCACTGCAGGAGGCCCATGATGGACATGTCACCTAAAGAATGGGAGGGGGAGTGGAAATGGTTTGCGACTGAGAGTTGCAGTTGTTTATTGCGAACCGAGTGGAGGTGTTCTGCAAAGCGGTCACAAGCCTCCGCTTGGTTTCCCCAATGTAGAGGAAGCCACACCGGGTACAATGGATACAGTATACCACATTGGCAGATGTGCAGGTGCATCCCAAAACCAGCCCAGTTCGTCCCCTCCCCCCACTGCAGCACACAACCAGCCCAGCTCATCCCCTCCCCCCACCGCATCCCAAAACCAGCCCAGCCTGTCTCTGCCTCCCTAATCTGTTCTTCCTCCCACCCATCCCTTCCTCCCACCTCAAGCCGCACCTCCATCTCCTACCTACTAACCTCATCCCACCTCCTTGACCTGTCCGTCTTCCCTGGACTGACCTATCTCCCCCCTACCTCCCCACCTATACTCTCCTCTCCACCTATCTTCTTTTCTCTCCATCTTCGGTCCGCCTCCCCCTCTCTCCCTATTTATTCCAGAACCCTCTCCCCATCCCCCTGTCTGATGAAGGGTCTAGGCCCGAAATGTCAGCTTTTGTGCTCCTGAGATGCTGCTTGGCCTGCTGTGTTCATCCAGCTTCACACTTTATTATCTTGGATTCTCCAGCATCTGCAGTTCCCATTATCTCTAGACAATATAGGAGATTACTTAAAAATGAAATTAAGAAGGTGGGGGGTGGGCTACAACATATCTTTGGTAGATGGAATCAAGAAAAACCGCAAGGCTTTTTATAAGTATATTAGGAGTAACAGGATTACAAGGGAGTGGGTGGGACCTATTAGAGACCAAAGTGTCAATTTTGTATGGGTACAGTGGATGTGGGTGAGGCTTTAAATGAATACTTCTCATCTGTATTCACAGAGGGGAAGGACTTGTAGCTGGGGATTTCAGCTGGGATGGAGAGGTTCCAGACATATTAACTGCATCAGTCAGCACTTCAAATAAAATCCTCAGAGTAACCGGAATCACCAGGAGCAGTGAACTCTTGCCGACTGGCAGCGAGAGTGGGCTGTGCATGGAATGGCAGCAGTTTCATGGTGGTTGGAGGTGATGGCCAATGTGACTTCTCCTGGCAACTGAAGGTGGCAGTGACAGTAAAGTCGCAGCTCCTCCTGGCATTTGGGGCCAGCAGGAGTGGTAAAGCTCCTCCAGCGATTGGAGATGGCGGCAGTATTAATGGCAGCAAGAATGTGATTCGCCCCGGTGACTGTTGGAGACTCGCAGCCTGACCGAGACTTTGGGCCATGGCTAGATCCGGTTGCTTGCATCAATGGTTCCAAACAACTTTCTGGAAATAAGACTTAGACTTTAGGAGCTGGACATTTTTTTCACCTTTTGGCTTTCTTTTATTTCTGCTTCTTTTTAAATTGTGGTTTAATAGCAAGACAACAGCACTCCACAAGAGGCTCCACAGCATTGAGGATGTCATCTTGTAAGGGGATGAAATGTCTGCTATCAAACCTCCCAGCTCAGCAAACACACCAACATCTACAACCAGCACCCGAGCTACAAATCTTCATACAAACCGTGAAGTTAGGGACATACGCAATAAATGGTAGGTCCCCAGGGAGTACCGAGGAACAAAGGGAACCTGGTGTACAAGTCCATTGGTTCCTGAAGGTGTCGGCACAGGAAGAAAGGGTAGTGAAGAAGGCACACAGGATACTTGCTTTAATTAGCCTAGGTATAGTCTGTAGGAGCAGCGATGTCTTGTTACACTTTATATAAAATTGGTTAGGCCACAGATGGAATATTGTGTGCAGTTCTGGTTACCACACTATTGGAAGAGTGTGATTGCATTGGAGAGGGTACAAAGGAGATTCACCAGGATGTTTTCTGGGATGAAAAGGCTCAGTTATGTGGAGAGACTGGATAGGATGTCCATTTCAAGCCCACCGACTCCCACAGCTACCTAGAATACACCTCCTCCCACCCACCCTCCTGCAAAAATTCCATCCCCTAATCCCAATTCCTCCGCCTCCGCCGCATCTGCTCCCATGATAAGACATTCCACTCCCGCACATCCCAGATGTCCAAGTTCTTCAAGGACCGCAACTTTCCCCCCACAGTGATCGAGAACGCCCTTGACCGCGTCTCCCGTATTTCCCGCAACACAACCCTCACACCCCGCCCCCACCACAACCGCCCAAAGAGGATCCCCTTCATTCTCACACACCACCCCACCAACCTCCGGATACAACGCATCATCCTCCGACACTTCCGCCATCTACAATCCGACCCCACCACCCAAGACATTTTTCCATCCCCACCCCTGTCTGCTTTCCGGAGAGACCACTCTCTCCGTGACTCCCTTGTTCGCTCCACACTGCCCTCCAACCCCACCACACCCGGCACCTTCCCCTGCAACTGCAGGAAATGCTACACTTGCCCCCACACCTCCTCCCTCACCCCCATCCCAGGCCCCAAGATGACAAGCGGAGGCTTGGGGACCGCTTTGCAGAACACCTCCGCTCAGTTCGCAACAAACAACTGCACCTCCCAGTCACAAACCATTTCCACTCCCCCTCCCATTCTTTAGATGACATGTCCATCATGGGCCTCCTGCAGTGCCACAATGATGCCACCCGAAGGTTGCAGGAACAGCAACTCATATTCCGCCTGGGAACCCTGCAGCCTAATGGTATCAATGTGGACTTCACCAGTTTCAAAATCTCCCCTTCCCCCACCGCATCCCTAAACCAGCCCAGTTCGTCCCCTCCCCCCACTGCACCACACAACCAGCCCAGCTCTTCCCCTCCACCCACTGCATCCCAAAACCAGTCCAACCTGTCTCTGCCTCCCTAACCTGTTCTTCCTCTCACCCATCCCTTCCTCCCACCCCAAGCCGCACCCCCATCTACCTACTAACCTCATCCCACCTCCTTGACCTGTCCGTCTTCCCTGGACTGACCTATCCCCTCCCTACCTCCCCACCTATCTTCTTTTCTCTCCATCTTTGGTCCGCCTCCCCCTCTCTCCCTATTTATTCCAGAACCCTCACCCCATCCCCCTCTCTGATGAAGGGTCTAGGCCCGAAACGTCAGCTTTTGTGCTCCTGAGATGCTGCTTGGCCTGCTCTGTTCATCCAGCCTCACATTTTATTATCCTGGATAGGATGGGTTTGTTTTTCTTGGAGCAATGGAGACTGAGTGGAGATTTGATTGAGATATACAAAACTATGAGACATATAGGGAGAGTAGATTGTGAGAAATATCTTCCCCATGGCAGATATATCTAAGACTTAAGGTGAGGAGCAAGTGGTTTAGAGGAAGACGTATGAGAAAGAATGTTTTTCACCCAGAGAATGGTAGAAATATGGAACATGCAGCCTGAGACAGTGGTGTTGGAGGTAGACACTCTTCCAACATTTAAGAAACATCTGGATGAGTACTTAAAATGTCAGGGCATAAGCTATGGACCAAGCGCAGGTAAAGTGGAATTGGTGTGGTTTGGTGTTTGTCAATTGGCATTGACGTGGTGCACCAAAAGTCCTGTTTCTATGCTGTATGACTCTATATTAAATTTGGTATTGTGTAATGGGACACACCAATGTGTCTCAAACTCACCAATTGTTGGGGGTATATGGAAATGCAGAAATCAAACCACTAATTTAGACTTGGAATCCCTACAGGTTGGAAGCAGGCCCCTCGGCCGAACAAGTCCATACCAACCCTCAGAGCATCTCACCCAGACCCACCCCCCAATAACTCACCTAATCTACACATCCCTGAATACTATGGCCAATCCACCTAGCCTGTTAGAGCACACGTGGGGAGAATGTGCAAACTCCACACAGACAGTTGCCCGAGGGTGGAATCAGACATGGGCCCTGGTGCTGTGAGGCAGCAGTGTTAACCACTGAGCCACCGTGACATCCTATAACACCTATAATTATTGAATGAGGGAGCAGGCTTGAGGATCCAAATGGCTGATTTCTGCTCCTCATTTGTATGTCCTGTACTTTTAATAAGGGCTCCATAAAGTAGCAGCAAACACAATATGATTGAATTTTACATTCAGTTTGAAAGGGCAAAGAATGGGTCTAAGATTTGTAAGTTAAATTTAAATGGGGCAACTTTGTGAACATGAAGGCTAAGCTACTGAATACTCAATAAGTATGATATTAGTTTAAAGAAAATTCCAAAGGAGAGCCTGTGGTTATTTAAAGAACATAAAGTATTCAATTTTGGAACTGTCTGCCTCAGAAAGCAATGGAGGCAGGAGTCATTCAATATTTTTAAGATGGCAGTAGATGTATTCTTATTAGGCAGGAGAATCAAAGTTCATCAGGGCAGGTGGAAATACAGAATTTGAAACATTAACAGATCTGCCATTATCTTATTGAATGGTGGAGCAGGCTGAAGGGACCAAATAGCCTACTCCTGCTCCTAATTTTTATATTCACTGTAAGTTAAAAAAAAATTTAAACTCCTAATCTCTTGAATAAGGCTGAACACACATGGTTTCATAGATAGTAGGAACTGCAGATGCTGGAGAATCTGAGATAACAAGCTGTAGAGCTGGGTGAACACAGCAGGCCAAGCAGCATCATAGGAGCTGAAAAGCTGACGTTTCGGGCCTAGGCCCTTCATCACCAGTCTTGGGAACTGTGGGTTCACCTGGCAATTTTTGTGCAACTTTTCACTCTATTTCACCTGTCTTTCCCTTGCAGATGAGGTAGCACACAGCATGTACTGCATTGAACACGTCCAAGCTGCCCTTTACCTTTCAACTCGCAGTTCATATTTTTCCGAGAAACTTATTATCCATTCATCTCTGGTTGACAGTGGATCTCTATGAACTTGAACACCAATGTATCCAAAATTTGTCAGTAATTGAAGTCTTACCCAAAAAGCCTGCAGGAGCTTGATGCTGGAAGATGGATGAAACTGTAACATTGGATCTGGAGGAAATGATCTATAAAGTTCAGAACAGGGAAGAGAAAGCTTTACTCTGAATCTGCTTATGATATAGCCAAGCTGGGAATGTTTAAATAGTTAGAATTCCATCTGCTACGCCCTTGCGCCCATCACCTTCCTGAACATACAAATTTGTTTCAATGCTCTTCATGTGTGACTCTCAACAGAAAGGATGCAATCTTATTTTACAGTAGTTGGGTGAAAATAACAATATTGGATGGGGCCCCAGTTATATGCCTTGTCAAGTTACATTTTGCATTGCTTTGAGGGAAAGACTGGGTGCATGAACATCACAGGATCAGATATGGCTCTGATGCCCTGTTGGGCATATCATATTTGGTATTGCAGCATGAGACCTCATCGAACTGTGTCACATTAGTAACTAACCTTCCGTAAACAAATCTCTTTATGAAAACTGAGGAGAGGTCGTAAGAACCATCCAGGTCTTGACTCATGTCAAAGACTTATCATGTGGCATCTTACCCCATTATCAGTGCAGTGGAGCAAAAATAAGTAAGTTTCGGAATTAGTAGAAATGAAAACTAACCTTCAAATGGAAAGGAGCAAGAGAACACTGGTCGTCTGATGACACGGATATTGGCCAAGTGCGGTTAGACTGGTGATTGACGTAGCACTGATGACCAGTCCCCCAAAATAAGATATATTAACAGGGTCAGGAGGGAGAAAGGAACAAAATGATCTAGGGTGACAAACCAGTCCACCACCTTGGTGGAAAACTAGGAGTTTCCCTACATCAGCTCAAGGGACGAACAAAGACTGATGGTACTAAGGCCACCAAGATCTACCAGAGGCTACAAGAGATCTCCACTAAAGACAGCAGGACAACTGAGTGTGATAATGGGAACTGCAGATGCTGGAGAATCCAAGATAATAAAATGTGAGGCTGGATGAACACAGCAGGCCAAACAGCATCTCAGGAGCACAAAAACTGACGTTTCGGGCCTAGACCCTTCATCACCCTCTCTGATGAAGGGTCTAGGCCCGAAACGTCAGCTTTTGTGCTCCTGAGATGCTGCTGGGCCTGCTGTGTTCATCCAGCCTCACATTTTATTATCTAGGACAACTGAGTGTGCTGTCTCTGTTCATCCATTCTCCAGAATAGTTCCAGGATCAGTGAAGTGTTCTAATCTGTCAGGGGTCATTTTTTTTTGCCTAGTTAACTAATGTACCATACCTAAGCTGCTGCTTCTCAATAAAGTATCAGAAATTGCTATAAATTGTTGACTGCCTATATTAGGTAACTGTGATCATGAACCCATGAAAATCAAAACCCTCACATCTGAATAGTTTGCTGACAAGAAGGTGTGTAGGTGGGCTCATGTGGGACTAGTTTGGGAATGGAGAAATGGGAAGTCGTTTGGGGAAATTCCATCCAGATGTGTGCAGTATGAATACCTCTGAGCATATGCACAAGTGTAGTCACGTACTTCTGTTTTGAACTAAATGCTGTATTAGAGTACATTTCAAATGATCACTAATGTGAATAGTTTTTATGGGAGTTAAATCTCTCTAATTCACTGTGTATAGCGAAAATGAAGGTCCAATTTAAACAGGCAGAAGAAATAAAATGAGGAGAAAGAACACAAATATGAGGAATAGCTTTTCATGAATATTTACATATTTAACGAGAGTAGGAAGAATCAGCGACACAACTATGAGGAGCTTTGAAATTACTGATTTGTGTATCCACCAGGTGGTGGTAGAGACACATTTTGTGAAAAGCAGTGTAGCGACAATTAAACTTTCAGAACAAAATCAGTTTGTGAACAGTGCAAAGAACCCAAAGCTCAATGTTAGTAGCTCCCAGTATCGGAGATTCTATCTCACACCATTCTTTATAACCTTCTTGCTGCTGGTCCGCCGATGCCTTGATTTTAAAATGCTCAAACCCTATCTTCGAATACTCTCGACTCATCTCCTCCCAATCTCTGTAACTTCTTTCCTCTGGAACACCTCCAAAGTAATTGCATTGATGACGGTGCCCCCGTTACCGCTCTGCTTCTCCTTCCTCCTTTAAAAGTTAGCACGTGACCATGCTTTTAGTTGCCTGTTCGGTGGGTCGGTGTCAAATTTTGTTCATTAATTGTATCTTGGGACTTCTTGCTACTTTGAAGGTGCTGCATAAATACAATAAAGACAAAATACTGCAGATGCTGGAAACTTGTAACAAATACAGAGTGTGCTGGAGAATCTCAGCAGGTATGGCAGCCTTTGTGGAGAGAAAAAAGAATTAAAATTTCAAGTCTTTAATGGCTCTTCAGAATTTACATGCATAAATATAAGTTTTTTTTTGTTCTATTGAGTTTGTTACCGGCTTTCCTCCCACTTGATGCATCAGACTTGATACTGCAAAGTAGGCAAATAGCCCAGTCGTCGGAGATGATGGGAACTGCAGATGCTGGAGAATCCGAGATAACGAAGTGTGGAGCTGGATGAACACAGCAGGCCAAGCAGCATCTTAGGAGCACAAAAGCTGACGTTTCGGGCCTAGACCCAAGAGTCTAGGCCCAAAACGTCAGCTTTTGTACTCCTAAGATGCTGCTTGGCCTGCTGTGTTCATCCAGATCCACACTTTGTTAAATAGCCCAGTAGCACATGTTGTCTACGATGTTTTGCTATGTAGTAGGGGCAATTCTGTTAAAAACTGTAAGCCCTTTACAATCCACTCCTCCCAAGACTAATGACCATATCATCCAATAAATACTGCAAGCATAAATAATTGTCGTTAGCTGTCATTTGGTGGTTCTAATCTGCTCATAAATATTGAGATTGTGCAGGTTAAGGTGGGCTTGCTCTGGAGATGCCTCAAGAATCAACTTCAAAACACACACCTCTCCAATTTCTCCTCTTGAATTTGCCGCTGATCTCCACCTCCATCCTTCTGATCCAGACTGCAATGTGTTGTTAACACTTTTTATGTCAAATAGTTTGTGTGCCATTTCCTGAATTCTGGTGTGATGACAATCAAGAGCTTAATGGTTTCAGTCAGGTTGCATAAACTGAGTTTGTATTCCCTTAAGTTTAGAAAGTTGATGGTTGATCAAACTGAGTTTTTATAATATGGAAAGGATTTAATTAGGGCGATTGGAAGAAGTTTACTTCACCTGGTTGTGGAGTCCAGTAAAAGTCAACTTAAAGTTAAAAGTGTTTGAAATGAAGTATGGAGGCATTCTTTCTCAATAAGGTTAGTGAAAGTCTGGAACCTTCTCTAAAAATAATGGATGCCAAAGTTAAGGAGAGTTAAATGGTTTTGAAAGTAAGATCAATAGATTCTTGTTGGGTTGAAATGGATTTTGTGTTGAGGGCATTGCTGGTTAGGGCAGCATTTATTGCCCATCCTTAATCGCCCAGAGGGCAGTTAAGAATCAACCACATTGCAGTGGGTCGGGAGTCACGTGTAGGCCAGACCAGGTAAGGATGGCAGTTTCCTTCCTGAAATGACACTAGTGAACCAGATGGGTTTTTCCCCAATAATTGGGGAAGGATTCACAGTCATCATTAAATTCTTAATTCCAGATATTTATTGAATTCAAATTCTGCCATCTCGGGATTCACACTTGGGGCCCAGAACATTATCTGGGTCTCCAATTTAACGGTCCAGTGATAATGCCACTAGGCCATCGCTTCCCCTCTTGGAGGGGAGGCGATGGTCTAAGTCAATGGGAAAAGGCACAAAAATGGATCTGAAGATTATAGCCCAATCATGATTGAACTGCATGATAGGGTATATTTGAGGGACTGAATGACCTCCTATTGTTCTTAAGTTGTTGATATTGGCTTCAGTTAATTTGCATTATACTTAGCTTGTGTACCACTTGGTAAGACCTCCTTGAGACTCCTTTGCTACAACAGTCCTTACAAAAATAACGAGACTTCAAGAGCACTTCATTGGCTAAATATGCTTTAAGGCATATTGATGTTGTGAAATGTGCTGCTGATGTTCTCTCATCAAATATCCTAATTTCCTTAAACAAATCATTTAATATTAGCTTAAGTGAAATTATACTACCTCTTTAATGTTGACAGTTCAACTTCTTCAAATTTTAAAGGCTATCTTGTCTTGTCCATCTATTTCAGGTAATATCTCTCTTTATTATCCAGATCACAGCTCCAGGATGTGGGGAGGGGCCCTAACTACAGTTTTCAGGCACATAATGTGCTCCTAAAGCAGCTCAGTAATGATCTGGGACAATATTTTTGTTGAGTTAAGATGAGCAGTGAGCCTTAAATTACTTTGTGCCATCTCTTCATGATTGTGAATACCTCTATCCTCAAAAAGAGCTTGTAATTTAGCGATAATAAAATGTGAGGCTGGATGAACACAGCAGGCCCAGCAGCATCTCAGGAGCACAAAAGCTGACGTTTTGGGCCTAGACCCTTCATCAGAGAGGGGATGGGGTGAGGGTTCTGGAATAATTAGGGAGAGAGGGGGAGGCGGACCGAAGATGGAGAGAAAAGAAGATAGGTGGAGAGGAGAGTATAGGTGGGGAGGTAGGGAGGGGATAGGTCAGTCCAGGGAAGACGGACAGGTCAAGGAGGTGGGATGAGTTTAGTAGGTAGGAGATGGAGTTGCGGCTTGGGGTGGGAGGAAGGGATGGGTGAGAGGAAGAACCGGTTAGGGAGGCAGAGACAGGTTGGACTGGTTTTGGGATGCAGTGGGTGGAGGGGAAGAGCTGGGCTGGTTTTGCTGCAGGAACAGCAACTCATATTCCGCCTGGGAACCCTGCAGCCCAATGTTATCAATGTGGACTTCACAAGCTTCAAAATCTCCCCTTCCCCCACCGCATCCCAAAACCAGCCCAGTTCGTCCCCTCCCCCCACTGCACCACACAACCAGCCCAGCTCTTCCCCTCCACCCACTGCATCCCAAAACCAGTCCAACCTGTCTCTGCCTCCATAACCTGTTCTTCCTCTTACCCATCCCTTCCTCCCACCCCAAGCCGCACCTCCATTTCCTACCTACTAACCTCATCCCACCTCCTTGACCTGTCTGCCTTCCCTGGACTGACCTATCCCCTCCCTACCTCCCCACCTATACTCTCCTCTCCACCTATCTTCTTTTCTCTCCATCTTCGGTCCGCCTCCCCCTCTCTCCCTATTTATTCCAGTTCCCTCTCCCCATCCCCCTCTCTGATGAAGGGTCTAGGCCCGAAATGTCAGCTTTTGTGCTGCTGAGATGCTGCTTGGCCTGCTGTGTTCATCCAGCCTCACATTTTATTATCTTGGATTCTCCAGCATCTGCAGTTCCCATTATCACTGATGTAATTTAGCGATGTCTTTCATACCAAAGTTTTACAGCCAGTGAAGTACTTTTGGAAGTATAACCCTTACTGTAATGTAGGAAATGCAGCAGGTAATTAACACACATCACATTCCCAAAAACAGCAATGTGATAAATGAGCATGTAAACGCTTTTAAAGTGGTATTTGTTGAGGAATAAATATTGTCAGGTTCCTAGGAAGAAACATATAGCAGAAATTATGTCAGCTGTGTGTATAACTTTTCCAACATTGCTAACATGTTGCTGGCCTGGTGAGGCTTTCAACTGAGACCATCAAGTTAGAAAATTAACTATAGATGTCCCCTACAGTCAGGGTTAATGGTGTACTTTGCAGCATGCTTGCCTTGGATTATTCTTCAACTCAACATTAATAACACTGAAGCCACCAATTTTGGTCCCCATCCATTCCAACGTGCCCCTGGCTGACCACACAGGTACAGCCAAGTAACATGCACGGTGTGTTTTTCTTGACTCCAGGCCTTGCTAAAATCATTTTTGTTGCTCCTCAACCTCACCCCTTCTACTAGCAAAACCCACACCATTGTCACCCCAAGAATTCAAATTGCCTTCATATGTTGCATGAATTGCAGTTAATGTGAAGCAGAATCCAAAGGGATTCTACAAATACATTAAGGTAAAAAGGTTAACTAGGGAGAGAATAGGACTGCTTTAAGATCAGCAAGAACACCCATGAGCAGAACAGCAAGAGATGGGGGAGATTCTAAACGAGTATTTAGCATCAATATTTACTGTGGAGATATGGAAGAAAGAGAACATAAGGAAATAAATAGCAACATCTTGAAAAATGTCCATAATACAGAGGAGGAGGTGCTGGGTATCTTAAAATGCATAAAAGTGGATAAATCCTCAGGACCTGATCAGGTGTATCCTTGAACTCCAAGAGAAATTAAGGAAGTGATTTCTGGGCTTCTTGCTGAGATATCTGTATCATTGATAGCCACTGGTGAGGTAATGGAAGACTGCAGGTTGGCTAATGTGGTGCCAGTAGTTAAGAAAGGTGGGAAGGAAAAGCCAGGGAACTACAGACCAGTGAGCCTGACATCAGTGGTAGGCACATTGTTGGAGGGAATCCTGAGGGAAAGGATTTACATGAATTTGGAAAGGCAAGGACTGATTAGGGACAGTCAACAAGACTTTGTGCATGGGAAACTGTGTTTTATTAACTTGAGATACTAGGAACTGCCGATACTGGAGTATCTGAGATAACACGGTGTGAAGCTAGATGAACACAGCAGGCCAAGCAGCATCAGAGGAGCAGGAAAGTTTGATGTTTCACATTGGGAGCCTTCTTCAGAAAAGAAGGGTCCCGACCTGAAATGTCAAACTTTCCTGCTCTTCTGATGCTGCTTGGCCTGCTGTGTTCATCTAGCTTCACACCGTGTTATCTCACTAACTTGATTTGTGTTTTTTGAAGAAGTAACGAAGAGGATTGAGGTTTTGAAGATAGACTGGTTAACAAGCTTAGATCACACAGAATACAGGGAGAACAAGCTTTTTGGATGCAGAACTAGCTTAGAGGTAGAAGACAGAGGGTGCTGGTGGAGGGTTGCTTTTCAGACTGGAGGCCTGTGATCAGCAGTATGCCACAAGGATAGGTGCTGGCCCACTGCTTTTTACCAGCCATACAAATAATTTGAACATGAATTTCGAAGGTATGGTTGATAAGTTTGCACATGACACTAAAATTGGAGGTGCAGTGGACAGTGAAGAAGGTTACCTCAGAGCATGACCGAATCTTGAACAGATGGGCCAATAGGCTGAGGAGTGGCATATGGAGTTTAATTTAGATAAATGTGAGTTGCTGCATTTTGGAAAGGGAAATCAAGGCAGGATGTTTATGCTTAATGGTAAGGTCCTGTGGTGCAATGAGAACTTGGGATGCAGGTTTGTAGTTCCTTGAAAATGGAATTACAGGTAGACAAGATAGTGAAGAAGGCATTTGGTATGGTCTTTATTGGCCAGTACACTGAGTATGGGAGTTGGGAGTTCATGTTGCAGCTGTACAGGACATTGGTTGGGCCATTATTCGACTACTGCGTGCAGTTCTGGTCTCTCTGCTATAGGAAGGATGTTGTGAAGCTTGAAAGCGTTCAGAAAAGACTTACAAGGATGTTGCCAGGATTGGAGGGTTTGAGCTACAGGGAAAGGCTGAACAGGCTGGGGCTATTTTCCCTGGAGTGTCGGTGACTGAGGGGTGACATTCTGGAGATGTATAAAATCATGAGGAGCATGGATAGGGTGAACAGCCAAGGTCTTTTCCCCTGGTTGGGGGAGTCCAGAACTGGACGGCATGGGTTTAAGGTGAGAGGGGAAAGATTTAAAAGGTATCTAAGGGGCAACTTTTTCACACAGAGGGCGAGACGTTTATGGATTGAGCTGCCAATTATTGTACAATTACAACATTTGAGGGGCATCTGGATGGCATATGAATAGGAAGCAATTAGAGGGATATGGGCCAAATGCTGGCAAATGGAACTAGATTCATTTAGGATTAGTCTGGGCAGCATGGACAAGTAGGACCGAAGGGTCTGTTTCTGTGCTGTACATTTCTGTGACTCAAACCTTAATGCCTTGAGTGCTTTCACAGAAATACCTGTCCAAACTAACCCATATAAACTCTCTTAGACCCATTTCTGTTCATTTTGAGATTGTTATTTTCAAATTGTTCCATAACTGATCTCAGTAATCTTCTCCAATCACACACTGCTGCTCCTTACACTATGGTTTGATGTTTGCACCTCATTCCTATTCCAACACTGTTGGAACTGTTCCATCAGTCATTGTACTTATAACTCTTTGACATAATGCTTTCATACTTTGCCTCCAAAACCTCTTAAAAATCTAGCTTCCAATCAATGTATTTAGTTTTTTTCTTTACTTTTCTGATCTTTGCCTCTGATTATACTCTTCCCTCTTAACTAATCAGCGTGACATTCCTATCCTTTGGGTCATTGTCTCTTCCCTTTTTAAGTATTTAGGAAAAAGAATGTTTGAATTTTAGGAATAAAAAGGCCATATACAGAAATGTTTGCACTTTGACATTACTTAATTATGAAACACTTTGAGATATCCTGAGATTGGGCAGGTCCTGTATGAATACAATTCTTTCTTTCTGCTGCTCTGAAAAGCTGCTCACGGTCACGTTTGCCTAATGCAGATTCTTTATGCAAATCAAGAAATAAAAGGGAAAATTGGCAGTGGCACCCACTCCTCCCCCTTACATTATTTGTCAGACAGGAAGAGCGTCAATAATTTTTAAAAAAAATCTTTGCACACCAGATTCTGAGCAGCAGTTCTGAGTATTCAAAGGGATCAATAATGTATTAGCGAAACTCACAGACAATTCTTCAACATAACAGTAACGTTTATTAACTGGTATAAATGTCTGAGATGAGATTCAACATGGAAAACCTAACTAATGTAAGTATTCTTTATTCAGCTGTATTGAGGTATGATGAGGAACATTGTAACAATTTGATAAATATTCCGACTGCCTCTTAAGTTTTCTTTAGGAGCTTTTAATTGTAGCAGTAGAATTAATTAATGAGCTGGGGAAGTAAATGTTCTGACTACAACTATCTCTGTAGTCTAGCTTGTAATTTCACATGGAACAACTCTTCCAGGTAACCTACTCTCTGTTCACAGTACTGGTTCTGATAGTATTTATTAAGGTAAGCAATTTACTGCTCAGGTGTAATTTTAAAATTCATTCCCAATTTGATTGTTAGTCTAATTACTGATCTCAGTGGATTGAGAATCTTCGGAACTCTCAGGCCAAGAGTTGTGACTTTTCAGTTATTTAAACATATGGAAATGGAGATCAATAAATTGTTTTTTTAATAGAGTGTCATAGTTATTTTGCATCAATGTGTTCAGGCATGTTGTGACACTTACAGGAAAGGTGAGACTTGAATGTGGATATTCCGAACCAGAGGTAGGAACACTGCAACTGTGTCACAAGAGTCCTGATAAGTGTCGTGTTCTGAGATTATGGCCCCTTGTTCTAGACTGCCCGGCCAGGGGAAATTGCTTCTCAGTAACTGGCCTCTCTCAATCATTTTATGTATTGGTAGGATTACCTCTCATTTTGTAAACTCTAGAGATTACAGACTCATTTGACTCAATTCATCCTCGGAAAGTAATCTTCTTATTCCAGAAATCTATCAAATTGTTGATACAACCTGTCAGAGGTAAGTATATCTTTCTTGAGGTAAGAGACCAAAAGTGTACACAATGGCCTCACGAAAGTCCTGCAGAGTTGCAGCAAGACTTTCTTACTCTTGTACCCTTGTGATAATGACTAACAGACTTTTGTATTTCTAATTGCTTGCTATACCTGACTATTAAGTTAATACATTTCTTTTGAGAACACTCAAATCCCTTTGAACACTGACATTTAATTGTTTTTCACTGAGAAAAAGATGTTTTTCTATTCTTCATGCCAAATTGAATAATGTCATATCTTGCCATTTTAAAAAAATTCATTTATGGAATGAACATGTCACATTTATTGCCCATTACTACTTGCTATGGAAATGGTGGTGGTGAGCTGACTTCTGGAATAACTGCACTCCCCTATGCGTAGGGAACAGTGTTGTAAGGAAAAGAGTTTCAGGATTTTGACCCAGGGACAGTGAAAGAGTAGAAATATGATTCTGATTCAGGATGGTATTATTCTTGGAGGAGAACTTGCAGGTGGTGATGTTCCTGTGTATGTTCTGCAATGTCCTTCTTTGTGGTATAGGTTTGGAAGGTGTTGTTGTAAAAACATAAGAACTCAGAGCAGGTGTGGGCAATACACTCCCTCAAGCCTGCTCCGCCATTCAGTATGACCATGTTTGATCCCATCTTGGCCTCAACTCAACTTTCCTGTCTGTCTCCATAACCCCTCAACCTGTTGCTAATTGAAAGTCTGTCTATCTCCTCATTAAATTTACTCAATGTCCCAGCATCACTATACATCCAGCACATGAAATTGGTGAGGTGGATCAGAAACTGGCTTAGTAATAGGACATAAAGGGTTATTGTAGAAGGCTGTTTGAGGCTGGTATTTGGCAGTATATACAAGGATCAGTACTGGGACCCTTATTGCTTGTTATACACATAAAATGATATTGATGAAAATGGTGGGGGTTGCGTATCTGAAGCAAATTTGCAGATGACACCACGATTGCTGAAGAAGAATTTGTAAGTTACAGGAAAATGTAGATGAGTTGTTCAGATGGGCCGACCAGTGGCAGATGCTATTTAACTCTGACAAGTGCAAGGTGATGCACTTTGGAAGAAGAAACAAGGTGAGCGAGCATTTAATGAATAGCAGGACACTGGGTACCTTAGAGGGACAGTGGGATCTTGGGGTAATTATTCACAGATCCCTGAAGTCAGCAGAGCACGTGAACAGGATAATTAAAGGCACATAGGACCCTTGTTTTCATCAGTCATGGCATAGCGTATAAGAGCAAGGAGGTAATGCTGGATTTATACAGAGTGTTGGTCAGGCCACATCTGGAGTACTGTGTGCAGTTCTCGTCATCTCACTACAGGAAGGATATGATAGCAGTAGAGGGGGAACAGAGGAGGGTCACCAGGATGTTGCCTGTGAGGGAGAAACTGAGCTATGAGGAGAGACTAGATTGGCTTGGATTGTTTTCTTTAGAGCAGAGAAGACTGAGGGGGTCATTATTGAGGTGTACAAGATTATGAGGAGTATGTACAGGGTGAATAGGGAGCAGCTTTTCCCTTAGAGGCATCAGTCACGAGGGGGCATAGTTTTAGGCTAAGGGCAGGAGATTCAGAGGGAATTTAGGAAAAACCTTTTTCACTCAGTGGATGGTGGAGTCTGGAATGCACTGCCTCGGTAGGTAGTGGAGGCTGGAAACCTTATAACCTTAAAAAAAAATTTAGACGAGTATTTCAAATATCATAATAGTCAAGAATAGGGGACAAGTGCCGGAAATTAGGATTAGCGTACTTTTACTATGTCAGTGCAGACTCGATGGGCCAAAAGGCTATATGACTCAATGAATCAATACTGTGGGATCATGATTTCCACAGGTTCACGACACTCTGTTTTAAGTCTATTGCACCATCTCTTTGAATTATAACTTCTCGTTCTAGATTGCTCCACAAGAGAAAATATCCATTCTATGTCTACTTTGACACTCCCCTTTAGCATCTCATGTAACTCATTAGATCTCCTCTTATTCTTTTAAACTCCAGAAAGTATTAGCCTAAACAGCTTAAACTCTCGTTATAAGA
The DNA here is from genome assembly GCF_030684315.1 of Stegostoma tigrinum. Classification (NCBI taxonomy): domain Eukaryota; kingdom Metazoa; phylum Chordata; class Chondrichthyes; order Orectolobiformes; family Stegostomatidae; genus Stegostoma; species Stegostoma tigrinum. The sequence goes on from NC_081385.1 coordinate 2,300,128, forward strand.
CAAAGCCCTCATTTCTGGAATCAATCTAGTGAACCTCCTCTGAGCTGCCTCTAATGTAACTACATCCCTCCTCAAGGAGACCAAAACTGTCCACAAAATTTCCATGTACGCGTTGTACAATTTTAACAACACTTCCCTACTTTTATACTCTACTCCTTTAGCAATAAATACTAAATAATCCATTTTCCTTCCATATTACCTGCTGTATCTGCGTACTAGCATTCTGTGATTCATGCACAAGGACACCCAGATCCCTCTGTACTAAAGCACTCTGAAGTTTCCCTCCATTTTGATAATAAGTTGCCTTTCTATTCTTCTGACCAAAATGGATAACCTCTCACTTATCCATGTTAAACTCCATGTGCCACATTTTGGCACATTCATCTGACCTATCCATATCCATTTATAAATTTCTTCATTGCAGCTAACTTTCCCACCTATTTATGTGTCATCTGCAAGTTTGGCTATTGTACCTTCTATCCCCATTTTCGAGTCATTAATATAGATTGTAAGTAGTTGGGGCCCAAGGACTGAATCCTGTGGCACCCCACTAGTTACATCGTGCCAACTAGACATTTATTCTGACTCTCTGCTTTCTGCTGGCTAGCCTGTCTTCTATCCAAGCTAATAAGTTACCCCCCACCCCATGTTATCTTACCTTGTGTATTAACCTTTGTGTGGACCTTCATCAAATACTGTCTGGAAGTCCAGATATACTACATCTACGGGTTCCTCCACTGTCTACTTTGCTTGTTCAAAGACCTCTAGCAAATTAGTCTAACATGATTTACTCTTCATAAAACCATGCTGGCTCTGATGGAATGTAGTTTGACTTTCCAAATAATGTGTTATTACTTCTTTAATGATGGATTCTAACAATTTCCTGACCGCAGACATTAAACTAATCAATCTATAGTTTATTACTTTCTACCTGACTGCCTTTTTGAATAAGGGCTATATATTAGTGCTTTTCCAATTCTCTGGAAACTTTCTAGTATCCAGGGAATTTTGTAATATCATAACAAATAGATGGCTATCTCTGATTCTACTTCCTTTAAGACCCTAGGATGTAAGCCCTCAGGCCCTGGAGACTTGTCTGTCTTCAATTCCAGTATTTTGCTCAAGGAGCCTGTTGAGTTGTTGAAGTGCACCTTGTAGGTGGTACACATTGCTACCACTGTGCGTTGGTGATAAAGAGTAAATGTGGATATGGTGGACACAGTGCAAATAGAGTGAACTGCTTTGTCCTGGATGGTGTTGAGCTTTTTGGGTGTTGTTGAGCTGCATTCATCTCAGTCACAATGGAAACGTTTCCTTGATAGTATGAGAAATTGGCCTTTCCAGGGCCAAGAGAGATGGTGTGTTGCTTTTGTTTAAAAAAAAACTTCACGGTGATTTGGGTGTCTCTGGTCAGAATTTGTTGCCCCTCTCCCAATTGTCCGAGAAGATGATTGTTGGTGACCTTCTTGAGCTGCCACATTTCATTTTGTTTGGGTGCACTCATAGGATTGTTAGGGAGGGAGTTCCAGGATTTTGACACTGAAGAAACAGCTGAATTACTTCCAAGTCAGGACGGCGATTGTGTCAGAGTGATCTTATTGATGGTGGCATCCAATAATATCTGCTGCCTTTGTCCTTCAGGCTGCTGAGATTGCAGCTTTGGAAGGGATTGTTGTAGGAACTTTGGTGAGTTACTGCTGTGCATCTTCTAGAAAGTACCCACTGCTGCTACTGTGCAATGGTGGTGGAGGGGGTGAATGCTGAATGTTGGATGGGGTGCCAAAGCGGGCTGCTTTGTCCCGAATGGTGTCAAGCTTCTTGAGTGTTGTTGGGCTGCACCCGTCCAGGCAACCGAAGAGTATGCCATCATAATCCTGATTTGTGCCTTGTAGATGGTGGACAATATTGAAGAGTCAGCAAACTAGTTACTTGCTGCGGAATTTCTAGACTCTGGTCCTTTCTTGTAGCCACAGTATTCACATGGATTGGTCCAGTTTGTTTCTGGTCATTTGTAAACCCTAGGAGTTGATTGTGTGGGATTTAGCTGTCATAATGCCATGAGGAAATTATTAAATTCTCGCTTGCTGGAGATGGCCATGGTATAGCATTACCATGGTCTGGATTTTGCTTCCACTTAATAGCCCAAACATGAATTTTGTCCATACAAAACTCTAGTTAGGCCCCATTTAGAACACTGTGGCCAGTTTTGGGCCCCACACGTCAGGAAGGACATACTGGCCGTGGGGCACGTCCAGTGGAGATTCACACGGATGATCCCTGGAATGGTACGTTTAATGTACGATGACGGCTGAGGGTCCTGGGATTGTATTCATTAGAGTTTAGAAGGTTGAGGGGAGATCTAATAGAAACTTACAAGATAATGTATGGCTTAGAAAGGGTGGACGCTGGGAAGTTGTTTCCATTGGGGGGGGGATACTAGGACCCGTGGACACAGCCTTAGAATTAGAGGATGTCAATTTAAAACAGAAATGAGGAGACATTTCTTCAGCCAGAGAGTGGTGGGCCTGTGGAATTCATTGCCACGGAGTGCAGGGGAGGCCAGGACGTTAAATGTCTTCAAGGCAGAGATTGATAAATTCTTGATCTCACAAGGAATTAAAGGCTATTGGGAGAGTGCAGGGATTTGGAGTTGAAATGGCCATCAGCCATGATTAAATGGCGGAATGGACGCAATGGGCTGAATGGCCTTACTTCCACTCCTATGTCTTATGGTCTTAAAACGTGAATTTTATATTGAATCGAACTGCTTCAATTTCTGAGGAGTCACAAATGATACTGTGGGAATTGGTGAACATTTCCACTTTAGATCTTACAATGAATGGAAGGTCTTTGATGCATCAGCTGAAAGTAACTGGGCCGAGGATATTATACTGAGGAACTCCCACAGCAATGTTCTCTGTCACCTTCATCCCTAATCCCCTTTATTTTTCTGTTCATGGGATGAGGGTGTTGCTGGCTAGGCAGTATTTATTGCCCATCCCTAATTGCCCAGAGAAGAGTCAACCCACATTGCTGTAGATCTGGAGTCACATGTAGGCCAGACCAGGTAAGGATGGCACTGTCCTCCCCTCAAGGACATTAGTGAGCCACATGAGGTTTTCCAACAATTGACAATGGATTCATGGTCATCTCTAGAAACTTGAATTCCAAAAAAGAAATCTGGAATTAAATTCTTCCATCTGCTGTGGCAAGATTCAAACCCAGGTGCTCATTTGGATCTCTGGATTAACAGTCCAGCAATAATACCACTAGGCCATTGCCTCATGTTCACCTCGCCATAACCCTATTGCTTCTTCATATCCTTATCACAGCTTACTTTCCTAATTAGCCTTGAACTGTTAGCAGACCTAGATATATTACACTCAGCCTCAGCATCCAAGAAATTAAATTCAATTGTAAATAGCATTCACACAAACATTGATCCTTTTGCTTTGTCAATAACAAGATGACAATACGATATGGCCTGTTTATTTCAATGCTGTTTCCATTCTGTAACCAATTCTATATCTGTGCTCAGACCTTGTGCAACACCATACTGATGCCTATTGAAAATAGGTTAAATGTCTTCAAGGCAGAGATTGATAAATTCTTGATCTCACAAGGAATTAAAGGCTATTGGGAGAGTGCAGGGATTTGGAGTTGAAATGGCCATCAGCCATGATTAAATAGCAGAGTGGACGCAATGGGCTGAATGGCCTTACTTCCACTCCTATGTCTCATGGTCTTAAAACGTGAATTTTATATGGAATCGAACTGCTTCAATTTCTGAGGAGTCACAAATGATACTGCGGGAATTGGTGAACATTTCCACTTTAGATCTTACAATGTTTCTATATATGTGCTCAGACCTTGTGCAACACCATACTGATGCCTATTGAAAATCCAACCTAATTCCACTTGTTCTGAAGAAAAACCATACTGGACTTAAAATGTTAACTCTATTTCACTTTCCAAAGATGCTGCCGGACCTCCTGAATTTTTCCAGTGCTTTCTGTTTTTATTCTGAATTCGTCGGTTTCCCTTTATGAACCTGCTAGGTAAATACTCAAAAGATAGATTTGTCAAACATGATATCCCTTTCACCACATTTGCTGTGTCCTATCATATAATTTTCTAAGTGTTGTGTTACCGCCTGCATAATTTCCAAAGTTCTGGTCAATAATGAATTATCAGTTGTGAGGCTTGGAACAATTGGAAGGAGGAAGAAGAGAAAATCACCAACTTCGTTATGCGCTTCTTAAGAATGATCCTAATGGTGAGCTGGGTGGAGGAATAAGAAATCTAACAAAGCAGTATGAAATGCACCTGGAAGCACAAGATATTTCTTAAATAATATCAAAAAGAAGGCAGTGGTTCAGACATGTTCATTCAGAAGCCTAATGGAAAGATTAGCGGAAGAAGAGGAAGAGGCCATGAGAAGGAAGCAGCAAGACAACATCAAAGACCAGCCTAACCGGAACTCCAACAATCAGAGTTAACACAGTGTGGAGCTGGAGGAACACAGCAGGTCAAGCAGCATCAGAGCAACAGGAAAATTGACATTTTGGGTTGGGATTACTCATCAGGACTGGGGAGGGGGAAGGGTGCTCAGAAATCTATGTTGGGGGTGGGGGTGCTAACTCCAATAATCAGGTTGTCCACTGCTGCTTAGACCAAGAAGTTTGGAGACTGAGGATGCCTTTGATGTCCAACACCACACTTTGATAACAACAATAGCTATATCAGATCAATTGCCCTGTAATTCCCTGATGTTTTTCTCTCCATTTTCTTAAATAGCCATATTACATTTTCTACCGTCCCATCCCCTGAGATTGTTTCACCACCCAAGGAATTTAGGAAATCACAATTAGTGTATCCATTATTTCTACAGCCATGTCATTTCCAACCCTAGAATATAGGCTATCAGGTCAAGGGAATGCATCAGCATTTGGTCTCATTTATTTCTCTGATACTTTCTCATTACTATTTTTGGTATGCTTTGTACCTTCCAAGTGAAGACAGACGAAAATTTGTTTATTATTTGCATCATTTCTTTATTTCCCCAATGCAATTGCTCCAGTCTCAGAGATGATTTACTTTACTTACTTTTTGCTAATTTTTAAAATTTATTTACAAAATCTACCAATTTTTATATCAGATTTTATTTTCCTCTCTTTATCAATATTTTGGCCATCCTTTACTGGTACGTAAAACTCTTGTAATTCGGAGGTTTGTTACTTTTCTCACAATATTTTCTCCCTTTAATCCCATACACTGAATCTCTTTAGATAGTGATTTCATGGATCACTTTCCCCTTTTTTTTATTTCTCAACGTTCAACTTTGCTCTTTTGCTATCAAAACTTTTAATCTAATTTCCCAATTTACTTCATCAACTTGACCCTCTAAGTACAAAATGCGGAGGAATGGAATTGTGGGAGATATAGCAGTTTCGATCGGAAATTGGCTTGCTGAAAGAAGACAGAGGGTGGTAGTTGATGGGAAATGCTCATCCTGGAGGCCAGTTACTAGTGGCGTACTGCAAGGGTCGGTGTTGGGTCCACTGCTGTTTGTCATTTTTATAAATGACCTGGATGAGGGCGTAGAAGGATGGGTTAGTAAATTTGCAGACGACACTAAGGTCGGTGGAGTTGTGGATAGTGACGAAGGATGCTGAAGGTTGCAGAGAGACATAGATAAGCTGCAGAGCTGTGCTGAGAGGTGGCAAATGGAGTTTATTGCAGACAAGTGTGAGGTGATGCACTTTGGTAGGAGTAACCGGAAGGCAAAGTACAGGGCTAATGGTAAGATTCTTAGTAGTGTAGATGAGCAGAGAGATCTCGGTGTCCATGTACACAGATCCTTGAAAGTTGCCACCCAGGTTGACAGGGCTGTTAAGAAGGCATACAGTGTTTAGCTTTTATTAATAGAGGAATCAAGTTCCAGAACCAAGAGGTTATGGTGAAGCTGTACAAAACTCTGGTGCGGCCGCACTTGGAGTATTGTGTACAGTTCTGGTCACCGCATTATAAGAAGGATGTGGAAGCTTTGGAAAGGGTGCAGAGGAGATTTACTAGGATGTTGCCTGGTATGGAGGGAAGGTCTTATGAGGAAAGGCTGAGGGACTTGAGGCTGTTTTCATTAGAGAGAAGAAGGTTGAGAGGTGACTTAATTGAAACATATAAAATAATCAGAGGGTTAGATAGGGTGGATAGGGAGAACCTTTTTCCTTGGATGGTGACGGCGAGCACGAGGGGGCATAGCTTTAAATTGAGGCGTGAAAGATATAGGACAGATGTCAGAGGTAGTTTCTTTACTCAGAGAGTAGTAAGGGAATGGAACGCTTTGCCTGCAACGGTAGTAGATTCGCCAACTTTAGGTACATTTAAGTCGTCATTGGATAAACATATGGACGTATATGGAATATACTGTAGGTTAGATGGGCTTGAGATCGGTATGACATGTCGGCACAACATCGAGGGCCGAAGGGCCTGTACTGTGCTGTAATGTTCTATGTTCTATGTTCTAAGTAATTATGTGATCTAGTTTAAGTTAAAAGTAGATACAATAGCTCTTTACCTATAGCATGAACCACCACAAGTATTGGAGGCATAAGGCAACATCGCCTTCCACCTCAGAACCAAATTGTCAATTTTACTTCTCTATTCATGATACGCTCTGTTGAAGGCATTCTGTGTGCCAGATGATTGCATCGTACTGCATTTTCAACTCAGTCTCAGGATGTGGTTGTCACATTTATTGCCAAGCACTAATGGGGCTATATCCACTCCAATGGTGCCAGACTGGAGTTATGTAGAGTTTAGAGCGTGTCAGGATGTGGTTCCCCTCTCATAAGGACACTAAGTGAACACAGCGTTTATTTTACTGACATATGACGATGTCATGGTCAGTTCCACTGATGCAACTTTGCTATTTCTAAAATTAAGATCAAATTTGATTTCAAGTTGTCAAACTGCCCAACATAGGAGGTGAACTCATGCCCTCTCTATTATCAGATCATCTGGGAACGTTTTTAAGAATCTGAGCACTAACCACAACAATCTTCATTTGCATAATTATTTTAAAAGTAATAAATTTTCCAAGGTGCTTCAAAATCAAAAGAAACACTGACCACAGAAGAAGTTATCAAGATAGGTGATCAAGAGCTTAGCTAAATTGGACGCTTTGAGGAGTCTATTAAAGGATGAAAGTGAGGGAGATAGGCAGAGAGGATGATAAGTGCCAAGGCATCTGAAAGCACAGCTACCATTGTGGGAGTGATTAAAATCAGAGATGCTAACTAACCAATTATTGGAGGAATGCAGAGGTGTTGTACAGCAGAGAAGGTTATAGAGCTGGGAAAGAAATCAGGCCAAGGAGGAATTTGAAAACATCGTTGAGAATTTAAAAATGGTTAATTACTGGTCTCGGAGCCTGTAGATTTCAGTGAAAATGGGGAGAATGGAAAGATTAACACAGAACTTGATTTAACTTCAATCAGAGGCGTCAGTTCTTTGGATAAGTGCATATTCCCAGAGGCTGCGAGACAGAGCCAACACTAAAGAGTCACATACAGCATAGAGATTAACCAAGAGAGCAACCACTGCTACAGTAGCACTTTCCCCACACGTACCCACTGTTCCAGAGAGCCTATTCATTCTGATTAGTTTGCTCAGAATTGTAAAAGTCAGTGTTAAAACTATTCATAATCATTCTGATCAAACAATGAGAGATAACATTCACACATTGAGTTATCATAATTCCAGGGTAGCATGTTGCACCATTGGACTGTCAGGACTGACACAGCCCTGCACTGTTCTAAGGTCAGTATTGAGGGAGTCCTGCACTACTGGAGGGTCAGTACTGACGTGTACACTGTGCAGTCAGAGAGTCAGTACTCTGGGAGGACTGCACCATTGGAGAGTGAGTGCTGAGGACACGTTGTACTGTTGGACGATCAATGCAAAGGGATTGAGCACTGAGCCAATACTGAGGGGAGCGGGGGAGGGGAGTGGCTACACTATCAAAGAGTCAGTACTGAGGGAGTGCTGTATTGTTGAAGGTGTGACTTTCAGTTCAGACATTAAACTAAGATCCAATCAGCCTTCTCAAGTTATTTTTCTATTTTTTCATTGGATGTTGGTGTGGCTAGCACCGCTAATTGTCTATCTGTAATTGCATTTAAGAAGTGGACATTAAAAATTCAATGACACAATTTTCCAGAAGAGCAGGGAAGTTGTCCTCAGTGTCCAGGATGCAATATTTACGCTTTAATCAATACATGAATAAGAAACACGTTATCTGGTCATTAATATATTGCTACCTGTGGCATCCTTCTTAAATTGTACAAATTGTCTGTCACATTTCCCACATTACAATAAGGCATGCTTCAATAAAAGGTTCTTCAGTGGCGATAAAATGTTTCATTCTAAGGTGTTACAGAAATGCATGTTTAATCTTCATTATAAATTGACAACATCAGGGATGAAGGATAGTGTGTTTAACTTACTGCAGTGTCCAGGTTCGACAACACAGCACCTCCATGACCTTTGTAGAGAAAAAACAGTCAAAGATTTGAGTCCAGTGACTCTTCTTCAGAAGATTGACTATCTGAAGAAGGGTCACCAGACTTGAAATGTTACCTGTGTTTCTCTCCACAGATGCTGTCAAGCTTGTTGAGCTCTTCCAGCAATTTATATTTTTGTTTCAAATTTCCAGCATCTACAGTTCTTTGTTTTATTTTAGCTCCATAACCTTGCTGTTCTCTGCATATCAGTGTATATTGGGTGATCAGGAGACAGGTAAATAAAAGCGTTGTGTCACAGAAAATCTAAATCCAAATCAAAATCAAAGTCAAATTGTTGAATCTTCAACAGTTTGTACGAAAGTTCAAATACACTGGACAGGATGTGAGTTTATTCCACACAGTGGTGCTGTACAGTGTGTACATAACAACTAGGAGTGGAGCTGGATGAACACAGTAGGCCAGGCAGCATCAGAGAAGCAAGAAAGCTAACATTTTGGGTCTGGACCCTTCTTCAGAGAATGAAGAAGGGTCCAGACCCGAAATGTCAGCTTTCCTCCTCCTCTGATGTGTTCATCCAGCTCCACACCTATCTCAGACTCCAGCATTGGCAGTTCCTACTATCTCTGTGTATATGACTGGTCTTGTGTATTACTAACAGTTGTATTTATACACTACAGCACTTTAACAGAGGAAAAAGTATCTTATGCCACCTTAGAAAGATAAGCTTTCAAGCCTTCATGTCAACTCCATCAATACTGCCAACTTCTGCTTCAGAAATGTTCCTGATGCTGCTTCTGTCTCAGCTTCGTCCGCAACTGAAACCTCTAGACGTGACTATTCCAATTAGTCTTTCATCTTTCACCTTTCATTAAAAATGAATGTATCCAAAATCTGTTACCCTTATCCTTACTTGCACCTAACTCACCCTCTGCACAACAACCCATGTTAATTCTCGATCTGGTAATGCCTAAATTTTGCAAATTTCATCCCCATTTTCCATCCATCCTGTTTTTATCTCAGTAACACCTTCTGGTTTACACTTTTCCCTGGTCTCTCCCCTGAACCCTGTACTAATTCTGAACTAATCTCACTGCCCACTCAATCCTTAGACCCCCATATTAATCCCAAATTAATCCCACTGCTGTAGTCTCACCCAGAGACCTGTATGCCTGCTTCAAAAAATTAATTCAGTTTTTCCTGAAAATACTTGCTACTTTCTGCCTTAATGATTCCATGTGGAAAACCATTCTGTGCTTCAATAAAGACAATTTTTCCAATCTTCCCTGCCACTATTATTGGGGCAGGATTGAATTAAGGCTAAAACATTAGTGTCCTCATCACTAATTGTGATTGGCTTTTGGAATTAATTTTTGTGCAGAGCTAACCAAGCATAGAATTACCGTAAACGTTCAATAGCTCAACATAATCTGAATTGGGCTTTTACTGAATGACTATCACAGGACCTTTAAAGCAACTGAGAATTATGGTAGTTTCAGAAATAAATGGCATGAGATATAAGACACAGTTGTCTCAAAATAGCTTCTCTAAATGAGTAAGGTTCTGGTTTGACCCATTTCATTTAGATTCTAGAACACTTGTTTTCAGTCTCCTGGGACTGTGGTGAAGATTCTTCTGTTTCTGAGGCCACAGCAAACACCAGATGATAATTTGGCTTGTCAATGCCTCATTTTAGGCATGGCAGCTGTGATCCCCAGTTTAGTGGGGGAGGATATTAATCTCAATAAATCTGTGCATCTTTTCCCCACGCAGTGCTGTTAGATTCCTTCCTTGTCTCCCACACACAAACTCTTCATAATCGCCAATGATCTTCTTTATGCCAATACGTGAAGTTTTTTTTAAAGAGGTCATAGAACATTCATTGCGGAATGGTTTCAGGAATAAAAAGCTTAACATATAAGGAACATTTGAGGACTCTGGGACAATACTCATTGGAGTTTAGAAGAATGAGGGGGGATCTAATTGGAACTTTCAAAGTACTCAATGGCCTGGACAAAGTAGATGTTGGGAAGATGCTTGGTCGGAGAGTCTAGGACCCGAGGGCATGGCCTTAGAATAAAGGAAAGACTTTTTAAAACAGAGATAAGGAGAAACTTCTTCAGCCAGAGAGCGTTAAATCTATAGATTCACTGCCACAGAAGTCTGTAGAGGCCAGGTCATTGAGTACATTTAAGACGGAGATAGATAGGTTCTTGATTATCAAGAGGATCAAGGGTTACAGGGAGAAAGCAGGAGAATGGGGTTGAGAAACTTATCAGCCATGATTGAATGGCAGAGCTAACTTGATGGGCCGAATAGCCTAATTTCTGCTCCTATGTCTTATGGTCTTATAATATTGAAGTTTTTTAACATGTTTTCCTCAAAATTGCATGCTACTTGCATTAGTGTAAACCTGGCTCATGTGGAGAGGTGATAATGGGAACTGCAGATGCTGGAGAATCCAAGATAATAAAGTGTGAAGCTGGATGAACACAGCAGGCCAAGCAGCATCTCAGGAGCACAAAAGCTGATGTTTCGGGTCTGGTCTAGGCCCGAAATGTCAACTTTTGTGCTCCTGAGATGCTGCTTGGCCTGCTGTGTTCATCCAGCTTCACACTTTATTATCATGTGGAGAGGTTCTGGTTTTCAACTGGTGAACAAGAACCCTGCAAGAAAGAGCTATCCATTTGATCTCTTCTATAAAATCTTCTTGTTGCTTTCAGTATGAAATATGTTTGTTCTTCTGAAAGACTGATTGAAGAAACTTGTCAATATTTTATTTCCTGAGCAAGCTGTGCGTGCAAGACTCCAGAAATAACCCCAGCCTGCTTAGAGACATGACCATATGTATCAGAACATCACAAAGACAGACTTTGAAGCATTCTACACTTTATCCTTTTGCCTCAAGAATAACCCATTGGCCAAAGTGTTTTTTTTCAGAAAGCCAATCTATGCAGAGGCATCTGCTTTACTTTCTCTTTTTTTCTGAAGAGTTTGTTGTGTTTGTCTCTATGTTTTGGAAGTATTTAAAGGGATAAGTATTTATACTTGTATATTACTGAGTATGTGTGTTAACTAACCAGCTATTGTATCTTTGAAAAAGACACGTTTTTTGAGGTCTAAAATCACACAACACCAGGCTATAATCCAACAGGTTTATTTGAAAATACTTGCTTTTGGAGTTTTGCTCCTTCCAGGTGTAGTGTGATAGAGGAGGTATACTGACACAGAATTTATAAGCAGAAAGGTAACAATCCGAAAAATGGCTGTTGAATCTTCAATCAGTTAAAAAGGCGAGACAGGTTTCTATTGATTAGAATGCAAATCCCAGAATGCCAAGCAATGACTTGAAAGAAATTCTGGGATATGCATTTTAATCAGTCCAACTGTCTGCCCTCATCCAACACTGGCACCTCCACAACATTTTTTTGAAGCATCTCATCTTGTATTCATCAGGACATTTCACAAGAATACCAATTTAAGTAGGAAACCAAGACTTGTTCTGCTTGAGAGAAGACTGGTTATTGGTTGGCAAGTGATCTCTGATTAGTAATGGCATTGCCATGGAGAATACAGCCATTCAGGCAGATTGATAGTTAGCAGCCAGGCTTTGTCTAAATTTCAAACCAGCCAAGTTCATCTCCTGACTCTTGTCTACCCTCTGAAATGGCCTGGCAAGCTACTCAATTGTAACAGATCACTAAAACCATCTGGAAGGAATGAAATTGGTTGGAACAGGCATCAACCTAGGCATCAGAAACAATAATGGCAAACACAGCCATGTTGATCCTCCAAAGTCCTCTTTATTATTATCTGGAGCTATGCCAAAATTATGAGAACTATCTCACCAAAAAGTTAAGCGAGAGCCTGACGTAGTCGTATCCACAGAATCAAATCTTACAGACAATGTCCCAGACATGACAGCCACCATTTTTGGATATGTCCCGTTTCAGCAGCAGGACAGAACCAATACAGGTGGTAGCACAGTGGAATACATACAGGAGGGAGTTCCCTTCAAAGTCCTCACTGTTAATCCCAGACCTTATAAAATCTTATGGCATCAGGTGAAACATGAACAGAAAATATCCTGCTGATTAACAGATACTGCAGATGCATCAGTATTCTTCCATGTTGAACAACGCTTGGAGGAAGCGCTGACAATGGCAAGGGGGCAGAACTGACTCTGGATGGAGGACCTCAACATCCATCACCCAGAGTAGCTTGGCACCATCACTACTGAATGACGTGGTTGAATCTTAAAGTACATAGTTGCTAGACTAGATCTGTGATAGACAGTCAAGGCAATACAACCTTGGCTTCATCTCACCAATCTGCAAATGTGTCTGTCTATGACAGTCTCGGTGGCAGCAATCACTGTATGGTTCTTGCCAGAAATGAAATCCTGTCTTCACATTGAAGATCCATTCCTTTGTGTTGTGTGGCACTATGGTCATTGTAAATGGGGCAGACCTACCAACTCAAGATGGGGTATTACAGGCCATCAGCAGCTGTGAAATTGTAATCAGCTTTAATCTGCAACTTTTTGACCCGGCATTTTCCCATTATCATCAAGTCCAGGGTTCAGCCAGGTTCACTGGAGAGTGCAGGAGTGCTGGGAGCAGCACCAAGCATGCTGAGAAATGATGTATCAACCTTAAGGAAGCTACAAGGACAGGACGTCCAGGGTACCGAATAACATAAACATCAACCGATAAACAGAGCTAAGCAATTCCATAACCAATGGATTAGAACTAAACTTTGCAGTTGTCCCACATCCAATTCTGAATGGCAGTGGACAATTAAACCACTTACTGGAATATAAGAACATAAGAAGTAGGGCATTTCAAACGTGCCCTGCCATCAAACAAAATCATGGCTAATTTGTCCCAAACCTCAACTCCTTTCTGGAGTCAGCCCATCATAGTCCTCAACTCCCTGATACTTCAACAAACTATCTACCATACTTTAAATATTTTCAGTGATCCAGCCTCTGCAACTTTCTGGATAGAGAATTCCAGGCATTCACCATCTTCTGAGAGAAGAATTCCTTCAATTTTCCATTTTAAATGAGTTTCTCTTCATTCTGTAACTGTGCCCCCTGTGTACTCTGTCAAGCAAGTGTATTTCAATAAGATCACTCCTTTTCTCCTAAATTCTAGGGAGTAATGTCTAACCTGTTTACTTGTTCTTGGTTCATTAACCTCTTCATGTCGATGTCAGCCGAGTGAATCTCTTTTGAACTGTCTTCAATGCCAGTATGTCCTTTCCTCAATACTAGGACCAAAACAGTACATAGTACTCATGGTGTCGTTTCACCAACACACTGTACAGTTGTAACAAGACTTCGGTATTTTAAAATTCCAACCGCCATGGAATAAAAACTAAATTTCCATTTTGTTTTCCTAATTACTTGCTGCAACTACATGCTAACGTCTTGAGTTTCATGTTTAAGAACATCCAGATCCCTCGGTGCTACAACCTTTTGGAGTCACTCTCCATCTCCAACACAGGTTGCCCTTTAATTTTTCCCACCAAAATGTATGACCTCACATTTCCCTACATTACACTCCATCTGTTAAATTTTTGCCCACTCACTCAGTCTATAACCCCTTGCATTTCCTTATTTCACAACATGCCCTCCTATCTATTTTGGTAAATCTGGATATATTACACACTGCTCATTTTCCAAGCCATTAATATAAGTAGTACATAATTGAGGCCCTAGGACTGATACTTGTGTCATTGCATTAGTTACACAATAGTGTTAGGGTTAGGGTTTTCAACCTGAAAGAGTTTCATTAATCCCAGTCTCTGCCTTTTGTGTGTCGACCAATCCTCAATCCATACTAATAGATTTCCCCAATAAAGTGAACTATTACCTTGTACAATAACCTTTTATGTGGCACCTTATGTAATGCCTTTTGGAAATACAAATATACTACATCTACTGGTGTATTGTCACCTCAGAGACACCCTCAGGGAGATAATTGGAAGTGGTGAGGGTAAATCCATGGATTTTATGAAGGGTCATAAGGTCAATGCAGAGAAAGGCACTCTTGACCAAGAGTACAACAGAGTTGCAGCTCTAACTGCAGATGTGAAAAATATATGCCTGAAAATATACAGAGAATCCTTGTCAAAATGAAAAGTAATTCTTTATTCCTCAAATGAAGTAAATAAACCTATGGCCATAGATATTCAAACTCTGTTCTGCAGGCAAGACATGACCCTTCCATCAGTGAGTGACAAGAATGTCAAAGTTTTAGTAAGTAGAATTAGTGGTATATATAAAGCATGCTTTTATGCTGGGTGCGCCAACAATGTGATTTATTGTCTGTCAGAGTTATCTATAATATTCTGAAAATAGTTAACTTACTCCTAGGAAATGATTTGACATGAGCAAAGGTTGCAGCTTCTTCAGTTGTCACTGACGTGCCAAGTGAGGTCAAGCTACAGGGAAAGATTCCAGGGATTTTTCTTTCATATGTGGTGATCCAAGCGATGACAAAATAAAATCCATCATCAGAGACAGACAGATATTTGGTTTTCTGAAACTTTCTTTGGTGATAATCTGAAGAAACAGTTCAATAAGTCTAGATCGAGGTCGACTAAACCAACCAGACTTCAATAAAATGGTCCAATTGACTCAAACTAGTTGAAGCTGAAGGAGTTCCTGAATATTACTCTATGACTCTGAAGAAGAAGTGGAGACATCTTTACAAGTCGGTAGATAAAGAGTAATAATGTTTGATCTTAACGTGGTACCTCTCAAATATTGTCAAGAAATATTAAGGATAACCCATCAAATTCCTATAGTCATACATGTAGGAATCTGAAAGATGCAAGCATATTTAAGTTTTAAGGCCAGCTCTTGTTAAGGACATAAGGTCTGTTTCCAACACTGCGAGATGGTGGGAAAACAAAAAACAACATGCCTTGGTAAAGTAAGTTTTAATTCCCGTCCTAGTTCTCGAGCAGCCAAAACCAGGATACCAGTATATCCTTAACATCAGGGATAGAACTACTTGATTCCTCGAGGCCATGTTCCCTTGAGGTCAATTACTACTAAGATAGTAGTGGAAAAATTAACCCAGTTCGTTACTGAATATGGATTACTGGTGGAGATCTGCTTATCGCCCACACACACTAAGAATTTTGAAAAGGTACCAACAAACCCTCAAAATGATGATTAGGGCACACTGTCATGTGACTGTAATTTCATTTGTTTGTCACGCAGGATTTACCTAATGAACTGACTAGCCTGCTGACTTAGTTTATGACCATAAGGTAAGGGGCCCTCTGAAATTAAATAAAGAAACAGGGCAGGTCATTGTGTTCAATTATGCATCAATGTTCCAGAACCAGCCTGGAAAATAGTTCATCAAACACACCTAAAAGCATCACCAAAAAAACCATGGGACAATGGGCTAAAACGTTTGCCAAATCCTGAACATTTTGACTGTGGAATTTGTATTTCTGCCTTTAAAAAGTAAATCATTGAAAGCACAGATCACTGGTTCAAACAGAATTATCAAAAGGCCTGGGAAAGTAATTATCTAATTGACAGCCAGATTCCTGAAAAAGAAATTGGTTGTGTCAAAACAACATGTTGAAGCAGTATCACTTTTGATAAGATTATATGGTAATAAGGACAGTGGGCTACTGGCAAGTTCCTTTAAATCCACGGCTAAAGGAATATCAGCCCCTCTCACTCAGGCTTTTTCAATGTTGAATGATGCCGTTCAGGCTGAAAAATGCTCCAGCAACTTTCCAGAGATTGATAGATCAAGTGGTAACCAGTTTTCTGAATTGTGTAGTTTATCTTTATAATGCACTGGTGTACACTAACACTAGGAATGGTCACTTGGAACAAATAGATGCTTTGTTTAAGAAATTGTAGTTGGATGATTTGGTGATGAACATTGCATAAAGTGAACTTGCAAATTCAGAGGTAACCTGCCAGGGCACATGGTATGGTGAGGACAAGTTCTGCCAAGGAGTGAAAAAGTACAAGCATTGTAGCTAAGAGTTCCCAGGCCCTAAAACTAAATGAAAAATATTGACTGTGATGATGTAGTGGTGATATTCCAGTATTTATGATGAAGGACTAGACTAATGCTTTGGGGACATGGTTTTAAATTCCATATTGATGACTGGTGGAAACTCAATTTATGAATCTAGAATTTAAAGCTACTAGCGAGTTTTGAGAAGATTTGTAGCTCAGGTTGAGGTTCTGGGTGTGAGTTTGCTCGCTGAGCTGGAAGGTTAGTTTTCGGACGTTTCGTCACCATTCTAGGTAACATCATTAGTGAGCCTCCGACGAAGCGCTGGTGTTATGTCCCGCTTCGTCGGAGGCTCACTGATGATGTTACCTAGAATGGTGATGAAACGTCTGAAAACTAACCTTACAGCTCAGCGAGCAAACTCACATCCAGATTTAAAGCTAGTCTTACAAATGGTGAAAGTGCATTTTATAGGGCAGTGTAGTGGTAACATCATTTGCCTAGTAATCCAGAATCCCAAGTTCCAAGCACATAGGTTCAGATCCCACCATGGAAGATGGTAACATCCAAATTCATTCAAATATAAAGCTGGGATCAATACTTACTGCAATGATAACCATTGCCAA